>NC_081547.1:3011155-3147980 GCF_901000735.1 Corylus avellana
TTCCTTCCAAAAGAACATGAGAATTTTCCTGGCATGAGGAGGTGATGAGTGATGACAGATGAATGTTAGGATCTAAAATGACAGATGAATGTTCGCATGGGAGCTGCCGGACTCGATGGAAATTGTGGGCTGTTCTCTGATCATCGCCATTAGAGGACCAAAAGAGCTCAGGGCCATTCTGTGCTTTGGATTCCATTCAGATTGCCCCTAGGGCAATATGGTCATTTTATAATCTAAAATGCCCAAATTTTCATTCAGATTAGCCCTTAATGCAAATTACCAACTAATAAAATGAAATCATTGAGTAGTTTGGTTTGCATTGTTGGTTCGGATACTAGCCAGCGTTCTAACTAGAGTTTTGATGATCAGTTATTATTTGTTTTAAAAGTTTAAAGTCATATGAAATTATTAGTTAACATAATTGTTTAATTACTTTGGTTACAGCTTTGATTAGTTAATTGATCAAACTTTTAAAACAAATCATTATTTGTTTTCCTTTGGTTTGTTTTAAAAGTTTAAAAATCATTATTTTAGTACTTATCTTAGTGTGTCACGACAGTGAATTTAGATTATTCAAATATAAAGTTAGAGATAATTATAGTGGTAGTATCTTACCAACCCTAATCAAATCCTAAAATTTATATCAAATTTATTGAATCTCTTCTAACATACTTATCTCATGCAGCCTCATTTCCAGCCTCATTCAGATATGGAAATAAACTATAGATAATGATAGATATCTTTATTCACCAACCCTAATCAAATCCTAAAGCCTATATCACATCAATCGAACCTCCTCTAATTTATATAAAAACCACAAGTTATTTTCTGTATTATACATATATAGTTATCGGGAGAGGCTAAAGCCATAAATCACATTTTTATTCCATATCTATGAATCCCACAATGCTAACATGATAATTCCAACTAATCATTAGATTACTCATTAAAAAAAAAAAAAGACTAGTTAACAATTTGTAGAAGAGAATCTATTTCAAAATCCAAACTAAATATTTTGCCATGGTATTTATAATTAAATTCAACAAAGCAAAATCTCGCTAAATCATCAAATAAATTGTCTTCATTTTTTTTTTGAAAGAAATACATTCCAATTTCATTGATAATAATCACGAGCATAAAGCTCTTACATCGCAGGAGCACAAAGCCCTGAAAATACAAATTATAGCCGAAGCTATATGGATACAACATCACCTAAAACCTCTGCTAACCTATGATTAGTTTTCAGTTGAAATAATAGATCTGCATAAGACAGACACAATCCAATGCATAGGTAGCGCAAATTCCTCCTCGACCCGAAAGCCAGGATGAAGTTCACGTCCACAACTCGAAGGTTTGGACTAAAATTCACATCCACGACCTAAAAGGTATGGACCAAAGTTCAGTTCACATCCAAATAGGCAGATCGAGTGGCCAAGCCTTATTACAAAACAGAAGCAAGAAAACCGAAATAAAACATGAGCGAACCAAAGAAGCAGGGCCTTATTACAAGCAAATAACAGGAATGAAATGTATACAGGGAAAAAACATGAACAAAGACAATACAAGGAAAATAAAACAAACGGGAACAAGCACACGAAGCGTGGATGCCGATTGTGCACTCGCCGGAAACCGACACCTGAAGGGAACGATGGAAGCTCGACGCGGAGAAAGCCTAAAACAGTGGACGGAGGGTGGCGAAACCGATCGCCAGCTGGCTGGAAAACCATCACAGCAGGGGACGTTGAAGCTCATCGCTGGAGGGGCACGAAAAAAGACCCAGTGGCGGACGATGGGCGGCAGAGCGGGCAGAGGAGATCGGTGGCGAACACAAAACAAAATTGGGGGGGAGTTTAAAAGAAACCCCTAAAATCAGCACCCACACCGAATGTCACACAAGTAAGGCTACAAGAACAAAAAAACAGAAAGGAAAGGAGCAAAAAACAACCAGAGAGCCCCGCCATGGACAAAAGCGGAACAAAGAGGAAGGGGCGGCAGAGAAAGGGTAGGGAGGAGGCAACCCAGGCCAGGGACATCAAGTAAACTACTGGCACCTGGTGCAAGGGCAAGCGAGAGGAAGGAGGGAGGCAGCAAACGGCCATCCCTCCTCCCCTCACCATAGGGGAGGGGGCTTACCTGAGGCTGGGGCTCTAGAGAGAAAGTAATAAATTGTCTTCATTAATTTCACTCTTTCCGGCAGATTGTACAGCTATAGAGCCCAGACATGGTATCTCTTTTCTTTTTCTTTTTTTCCTAAGCAAAATGGTACGTCGAGGAAACCAATCGTGATTTTCCTACCTCGAAGTGACCGTAGTAGCACCTATCGCTGGGAGCCGCATAGGAGGGGCCTAAACAGTGAGATCCGCAGGCGCTCCTTCAAGTCCGACTGAGTCATAACCTGACTCAGCCCCACCAAGACATCAACGAAAATTTAAGGCAGTTAATACTAATAAGACATATGTGGAGATTCTCTATTACTGATATTCGAACACATACCCTAATAAATGCCCTAATCACTTGAAAATTTTCTTAAGCCATTAGGCTTTATGGTTGGACATGGTATCATTTACATGAAAAGGAAACAAGTCAAGAGAGTTATTATTAGCAAAATATTCATTTGCATGAACACGAAACAAGGACACATTTGCAGGCTACGAAATATCCAATCAAAGGCCATGCCATTGCCACCTAAAACCTAAAGATCAGCCGTACGGCAAGGTTTTCGAGCAATTTCATCAATAAATCGATTGAAGTTCTGCTTAGAAGAGCCACCGTCCTCCACTGCTTTCTTGGCAGCCTCCTTCAACTCCATCGCCCTCTTCTTTATCTCCACTGCCTCTGGCCCATCAATAACCTCTACAATGCGCCTCTCCACCTCCTCGGCGCTAGCAACCCCGTCTTCTCCATTTCTTATTCTCACCCCAACCTTAAAAACATCAGTTAAAAGCTTGGCATTTGTCAGCTGATCCGTCCACTCCGGATAAGCAATAACGGGGACCCCGGCGACCACCGTCTCCAGCGTCGAGTTCCACCCACAATGAGTCATAAAGCAAGCCACCGCCTGGTGCATAAGCACCTTCTCTTGGGAGCACCACTTGACCACCAGACCAATCCCCTCCGTCTCTTCCAAGAACCCTAATGGCAGTTCACCGGCTTTCATCTCGCAGCCTTTCTCCGGTGGCTTAACTACCCAAAGAAACGGTTTGTTGCTCTTTTTCAACCCTATGGCTATGTTGTCCATTTGCTTTTGAGATAATACCTGTTAGAATAATATCAATTACATAAAATTTACTTAAATTTCAATTTTTGAAATAAGTGATGATTTAATAATACCTTCATGCTGCCGAAGGAGACGTAAATGACCGATGACGGTAGCTGATTGTTTAGCCATTCTATGCAATAATCTTCAGCATTCCACATATCAACTTTAAAGGGAATGGTTTCTTTTTTTCCTAGCAAAAATGGCGACACCAGTGGACCAATGGGGAGAATTGGACTGAGAGAGGCCATGGAGTTTACTATGTTCTTCTCGAGCTCGTAAACAGAAACACCCAAAACCACCCAAAACCCATTTTACCTTATCCAAATATTGAACAAATTCAGAAACCAATTTTGTCATGCATTCGTTTTTTGTAGGGAAGATGAACGAAGGAAGATCTTCAATCTTTAACAACGGCATTCCAGGCAACTCTGCAACCCCTTCCGGATATTCCAAATCGGGAAACAAATTTGGATGCGTAAAGTAATGATAATATATAGAGTATATAGCAGAAGCCTGGTTCCAAAGCATCGCCGCCGGGATGCCATGATCGGCAGCAACATCAACCCACCACGGCATAAAGCCATTGACAATCATGCAAGAAAAGTTGTTGCTCTTGGTTAGGTTGGAAACGAGATCTGATAGATTTCTGGATGCTGTTGTTCGCAGGGATTCAACAAAGAGCTCGAGATTCTTTTCACGGTCAAACTCTAGGCTAAGTCCATCGGAGAAGAACTCAAGCTGTATTGTGGTGTTTTGGGAAGATAAAGTACCGTTGTGCTTGAGCATTCGCTGGCGCGCGAGTTCAGTTGTTGCTAGAGTGACGTGAACGCCATTTGAGACAAGGCGTTTGGCGAATCTTAGCATTGGATTCAGGTGACCTTGCATTGCCGCTGTCACCATTAGAACATGCACTTCTCGATCATCGGCCGACATTGCTTCTGCGTGGACTGTGGAGAGGAAAAGCAGTGGAGGGTTATAATACTTAAGACAGAGTACGCAGAGCATATATATATATGCTCGATTTTGCTAGAGAGTATATAGAGTCAGTTTTCGAAACGGAAAAATGCATGTCCAAGTGTCTATCTACTTCTATACAATAAGGAAGAATAAGGAAATTAGCCCACCAATTCAATAAATTCGCGTTACTGGATTTCTTCCAATTCATTAATTTCCTTACGTTCCCGAATCAGATTTTAATTTATGACCATAAATGACAAGGAAGCGAATTTCATTTTGGACTGGACTATCTATTACATGGATAGGAATTCTTCTCAAAAATTTTAAAGCCACAAATAAGACGCGCGTCCTACTAATAAAAAAAATTAAAAAAATATTATTTAAAATTTAATAAATAAATAAATAACAAATGAATAAAAAAAACTAGGGTGGCCATTTTGTGCCATACGGGGTATCCAGCCAACCCCATTTTAGCTAGGGGTCGCTTGAGCCACCCTAATGGCCAGCCAGGTGAGCCAGGGGTGGCCAAACCACCTCATGCCCCTTAGGGGAGGCCAGTGACTACCAACTAAGATGGGGTGGTCAGCAATCTCATTATTTTTTTATGTATTTTTTTATCCTAAATAACTTTTATTTTTTTATTAGGGGGACACGTGTCCCATTTGTGGCCCTAAAATTTTTGAAAAAGAAATCTTAACAATTAATTACTCTCTAGTCCATTTTGGATTGGAGAGAATCCAAATCCAAATGACAATGAGGCACCTTCATTAATTTGGAAACAAAAATCTCTTGCATTAAATTATTGTAGATTTTGTTATAGAAACAAAATCAAGGAAAATATTTCAAAACCTTCTTCCAAGCTAAAGAAAATAAGGGTGCATTGTGATTTGGGATTGTTTAAAAAATTGCTACATGAAATTAAGGGGTATCTTTAGGGGTGAAATAGCGGTTGCGGTTAGCGGTTAGTGGCTAAAACCGCTAACCGCAACCGCCTAGGCGGTTAGTAAATTTTACTAACCGCCTCCGCTAACCGGGTAGCGGTTAACCGCTTTGAAATAACCGCTTTTTTTCTAACCGTTTTTTTGGGCCTTTTTTTGGGCTTTTTTCTTTGGACCGATTTTGAGCCGGGTTTGGACCGGGTTTGGGCTCACTTTAAACTTTTTTTTTTCTCATTTTAAACGTTTTTTTTTTCCCTTTTCATGGCCATTTTAGCATTAAAAATTACTATATACCAAAATCTTGTTGGCCACCTTCTACAAATCTACACATCATATAATATACAAATAAAATTACAACAAAATAATCACTTCACTTGTAGTCTTATACATAAACTCACAAGCAAGTTCATAAACTCACACATAGAAATAAAATAAAACACAAACAAGTTCATAAACTCACAAGCAACCAAAAAAACCAACATATATGGTTAAACTTGAAGCTTGAAGCCCATTTCAATCAACCAAAAAAAGGTTCATAAACTCACGACTTATTGTTATTATATATATATAATATAAATATATATTATATTTAAAAAAAAGCGGTTAGCGGATTTCCAAAACCCACTAACCGCTAACCGCAACCGCCTAGGCAATTAGCGGTTTTTACTAACCGCTTTCAAAGCGGTTAGGCGGTTAGCGGTTAACGGTTATAGCGGTTGCGGTTAGGCGGTTTTAAATTTTACCCCTAAGTATCTTAATCAATTAAGGACCACGCTTCATGAAGCAGAGACTACTACTTCGAATCTTATTCTACCATTTCTCTCTCATGTGTGAACATTCAAAAGTAAAAAATCTGTGTTTTTAAATAACACTCAATATATTACTTTTTTTGAAAACACACAATTTTCATAGATAACCTACGATTTTAAAGGGCAGACTATAATTTTGCTAAATCCTTATCTTCGTTTTTTAAAATCACGTTTTTAAATTACACATTTTAAAATAATAATAATAATAATAATAATAACTTTTTTAATTTCGCAAGCTTAATTGGTGATTTCCGACCCTGATAACATGATTTAAGCCATGACCTTATCCTGCATATATATATATATATATATATATATATACCTTCCAAATTGAGGATGACATCACTGAATATGTCATCTTGTTCAAAGATCGAGTACATATATACCTTCCAAATTGAGGATGACATCACTGAACATGTCATCTTGTTCAAAGAGTAAATACATTAACATTGTGGTCAGAAAAATCGACAACCTCCTCCTTTTTTTTTTTTTTTTTTTTTTTTTTTTTTTTTTTTTTTTGGGGGGCCTTTTGGGACCACCCCTTGCCAAGGGGTGGGGTGGTCTGGCCACTCCATTTTGGCCAAGGCGGTGGCCAAAGTCACCCCTATTTAGTCTTTCTTTTTTTTTTTTTATAAAAAAAAAAAATTAATGCGTAAAACGACGTTATTTTGGACTGGAT
Source organism: Corylus avellana (assembly GCF_901000735.1). Lineage (NCBI taxonomy): Eukaryota > Viridiplantae > Streptophyta > Magnoliopsida > Fagales > Betulaceae > Corylus > Corylus avellana. The sequence goes on from NC_081547.1 coordinate 3,017,798, forward strand.
AAGTGTTGTAGTTTTGGAACCCAAAACAATGTAGTTTTGGGGTGAGGGTAAAATAGATATAAAAAATCAAACTGTTTGATTTTAACGTTGAAAACTAACAAAAGGATCCAAAGTGAGAGCAAACCAAAGTTTAAAGAGCCTAAGTAAGAGTTTGATAATTCGGGGGTGCTTGTCAAATCGGGGAGACTTACTGAAGTTTTTCTTAAATATTTTATTCATTTTTAGAATGTCTTAAAATATGTGTCAAATTTTTATGTAAAAGTTCACAATTTCGGGAGCAACCAGACTCGATGGAAATTGTGGGCTGTCCATTAGAGGACCAAAAGAGTTCTGGGCCATTCTGTCCATTGGATTCCATTCAGATTAGCCCTAGGGCAATATGGTCATTTTACAATCTAAAATGCCCAAATTTTCATTCAGTTTTAGCGCTAGGGCAATATGATCATCTATATAATTTTTCTTTATAGATTGGGGGATGAGGCCAAAAGTAATTCCTAAACTAAGTAAGATAATGTAAATTACCAACTAATAAAATGAAATCCTTGAGTAGTACTTTGGTTTGCATTGTTGGTTCGGATACTAGCTAGCTTTCTAACTAGAGTTTTGATCAATTATTATTTGTTTTAAAAGTTTAAAGTCATATGAAATTATTAGTTTTGGTTACAGCTTTGATTAGTTAATTGATCAAACTTTTAAAACAAATCATTATTTGTTTTCCTTTGGTTTGTTTTAAAAGTTTAAAATCATTATTTTAGTACTTATCTTAGTGTGTCGCTACAGTGAAATTAGATTATTCAAATATAAAATTAGAGATAATTATAGTGGTAGTATCTTACCAACCCTAATCAAATCCTAAAATTTATATCAAATTTATTGAATCTCTTCTAACATACTTCTCATGCATGCTCAGTCAAATATGGAAATAAACTATAGATAATAATAGATATCTTATTCACCAACCCTAATCAAATCCTAAAAACTATATCACATCAATTGAGTCTCCTCTAATTTATATAAAATCCACAAGTTATTTTCAGTATTTTACATATATATAGAGCTTAACTTTAATACGGTCAACACCTCAGCTTAGAACAAAAAATCAAAATGAGAACAAAACACCATTATTCTTCTACACAACCATTTTAGTCACTTGCCACCCATTGCCTCTGTGTCTCTCTCTCCGTCGGCCTAATGGGGGTGGCACACGGCCACTCTCTCAGCCCATGGGATGGCCCGCTAGCCACCCTAAGGGTGGCTAGGGGTGGCCACGAGCCACCCCCATGGGGCCGGTGAAGAGAGAGAGAGACAGAGGCAGTGCATGATGGCGGTTCCAGATGACGGTAGTAGGCAGAGGCGGCTCAAATGTGGGAGGATTAATCTTGTGTTTTGCTAAAATGATAATCCCAACTAATCCTTAGATTACTCTTTAAAAAAAAAAAAAAAAAAAAAAAAGTAACATACTTGACGATATTTAGAAGAAAATCTATTTCAAAATCCAAATTAAATATTTTGCCATGGCATTTATAATTAAATTCAACAAAGCAAAATCTAGCTGAATCATCAAATAAATTGTCTTCATTTCACTCTTCCCGGCAGATTGTACATGCAGCTATAGAGCCCAGCAGACATGGTATATCATTTACAGGAAAAAGAAACAAGTCAAGAGCGTTATTATTAATTAGCAAAATAATCATTTGCATGAACATGAAACAAGGGCACATTTGCAGGCTACGAAATATCCAATCAAAGGCCATGCCATTGCCACCTAAAACCTAAAGATCAGCACGTATGGCAAGGTTTTCGAGCAATTTCATCAATAAATTGATTGAAGTTCTGCTCAGAAGAGCCACCGTCCTCCACTGCTTTCTTGGCAGCCTCCTTCAACTCCATCGCTCTCTTCTTTATCTCCACTGCCCCTGGCCCATCAATAACCTCTACAATGCACCTCTCCACCTCCTCCGCGCTAGCAACCCCGTCTTCTCCATTTCTTATTCTCACCCCCACCTTAAAAACATCAGTTAAAAGCTTGGCATTTGTCAATTGATCCGTCCATTCCGGATAAGCAATAACCGGTACCCCGGCGACCACTGTCTCCAGCGTCGAGTTCCACCCACAATGAGTCATAAAGCAAGCCACCGCCTGGTGCATAAGCACCTTCTCTTGGGAGCACCACTTGACCACCAAACCAATCCCCTCTGTCTCTTCCAAGAACCCTGATGGCAGTTCACCGGCTTTCATCTCACAGCCTTTCTCCGGTGGCTTAACTACCCAAATAAACGGTTTGTTGCTCTTTTTCAACCCCATGGCTATGTTGTCTATTTGCTTTTGAGATAATATCTGTTAGAATAATATAAATTACATGGATCATAAATTCAAACATGTATTATCAATTTTTGAGATAAATGGTAATTTAATAATACCTTCATGCTGCCGAATGAGACGTAAATAACGGAGGACGGTAGCTGATTGTTTAGCCATTCTATGCAATAATCTTCAGCATTCCACATATCAACTTTAAAGGGAATGGTTTCTTCTTTTCCTAACAGAAATGGCGACACCAGTGGACCAATGGGGAGAATTGGAGTGAGAGAAGCCATGGAGTTTATTATGTTCTTCTCGAGCTCGTAAACAGAAACACCCAAAACCCATTTTACCTTATCCAAATATTGAACCAATTCAGAAACCAATTTTGTCATGCATGCGTTTTTTGTAGGGAAGATGAACGAAGGAAGATCTTCTATCTTTAACAACGGCATTCCAGGCAACTCTACAACCCCTTCCGGATTTTCCAAATCGGGAAACAAATTTGGATGCTTAAAGTAATGATAGTATATAGAGTATATAGCAGAAGCCTGGTTCCAAAGCATCGCCGCCGGGATGCCATGATCGGCAGCAACATCAACCCACCACGGCATAAAGCCATTGACAATCATGCAAGAAAAGTTGTTGTTCTTGGTTAGGTTGGAAACGAGATCTGATAGATTTCTGGATGCTGTGGTTCGCAGGGATTCAACAAAAAGCTCGAGATTCTTTTCACGGTCAAACTCTAGGCTAAGGCCATCGGAGAAGAACTCAAGCTGTATTGTGGTGTTTTGGGAAGATAAAGCGTTGTGCTTGACCATTCGCTGGCGCGCGAGCTCAGTTGTTGCTAGGGTGACGTGAACGCCATTTGAGACAAGGCGTTTGGCGAATCTTAGCATTGGATTCAGGTGACCTTGCATTGCCGCTGTCACCATTAGAACATGCACTTCCCGATGATCAGCTGACATTGCTTCAGCTGCGTGGAGAGGAAAAGCAGTGGAGGGTTATATATATGAATACTTGATTTTTGCTTGATTCAGTTTTCGAATGGAAAAATGCATGTCCAAGTGCCTATACAATAAGGAAATTAGCCCACCAATTTAATAAATTCGCGTTACTGGATTTCTTCCAATTCATTAATTTCCTTATGCTAATAATTGCTTTCCTGAATCAGATTTTATGACCATAAATGACAACCAGGCACCTTCATTTAATTTGGAAGCAAATCTCTCTTGCATTAAATTATTGTAGAATTTGTTATAGAAACAAAATGGACAGAAATTTATAGTTTGGAGAAAATTTCCTCCGACCTATTCCAATAAGTGCTACGTACGTGTGATCATCTCTCACATGTTTTCTTTAATATTCTTAACACTAATTTATTGTCATTTTACTAACTTAGGAACTCAAACATTAATTTTTGAGAAACCTAAAGATATTAAATGACACTTGTCATTTAGACCTTGTTTGGAATTACGTTTGAGAAATATAGTTTTTAAGTCAAAAAGAGCTTTTGGGTAAAAGCTTTATTTTTAAGCTTTTGCCAAAAGTGCGTTTTAACAATTTTTAAGCTTTTTTTACCGTTAAAAACTCTTTTAATTTTTTTTACCAAACGAGTAATTTTTTCTTCAAACGAACTTTTTGAGTGTTAAAAGTATTTTTAGGCCCCTCAAATGCAATCCTAAACATGCCCTTATTAGAGTAGGTTTAAGGAAATTTCCTCCAAACCAGGTTTGAGAAAATTTGAATCCAAACAAAATGACAGAAATTTCCTCCAAACCTTGAGGAAAATATTTCCAACTTTCATTTAAACTAAAGAAACTAAGGGTGCATTTGACATTGCGATTTCATAAATTAAAAATGTGATTTTAAACCAAATCATAAAAAAAATTGATTGTTTAGGATTGCGTTTTTAAAAAATTGCAATTTAAAAACATTGAAAATTTAGGTTTTCAAATCATAGGTAAGAGGTGTTTTTTTAAAATGTTAAACTGTGATTTAAAAGGCTAAACTGCAATTTTACCAAACGCCTAACTATATTTTTAAAAATCAAGTTTTAAAATTGCTTAGTCACTATCTAATATTGTTATTGAGTTCAATCCCCTTCCTAATTAAAAGAAGAAGAAAAAATCCAAATAAAGCTTAATTGGTGATTTCTGTCCCTAAAATAACAGGATTTAAGTCTTGACCTTATCCTCAATACCTTCCAAATGGAGGGTGATATCATATGTCATCTTGATCAAATACCATTAACAAACTTTTGCGAGCAATTTCACTGATAAATACATTAACGTTGTGGTCAGAAGAACCTTCTTTGTAGACTCCTACTCTATTAATTAATACGTTTTTCTACGTCGCCGATTCGGCAGCCCATCACTGCTGGCCACTTTTTGGGGTGCCAATTAAGATCCAACCCTAACAATCACTCTAGCCCAAGTATGAGTGATCTTGGGTTAAGCACCTTGTACCCAAAATAGATTAGGCTACGGTATTATTTTCTTAATAATCCATTCATAATTAATGCATTATCTTTCCTCTTCCATTCGCATCCGCATTTGATTTAAATATTGGATCCGGCTTTAACAACATTTATGTTGTAGTTTAACCTACCACTTAAATTCAATCTCAAAAAATCTAAAAAGTTATCTGACTTTAAAAGTATTTATTGGTCATGGTTTTTAATCGTGGTTCAAAATAATTCATCCCTGTCTAGAAAATAGAAAGACGGGGATGAGCTTAATGGAAACAGATAGGAGAGAGAAAATTGAAAGACATGGATGAGTTATTTTGAACCATGGTTAAAAAACATGATCAATAAATACTTTTAAAGTTAGATAACTTTTTAGATTTTTTGAGATTAAATTTAAACGGTTGGTTAAACTACAACATACATGCTGTTATTTTAACTAAAATCCTTAAATATTAAGGGTGAGATTAAACATTTTGAATTGAGACAGAAACGTACCTTAATTTGTTGCAGTATAACTTGTCACGTAGTTGGTATTGTGGCTACAAACAAAAAGGGAAATGTTGGACTACTACGATTTTTAATTGTTTATTACGTGGTGTTATAAAGTTGAAAATTATAAACAACAAAATTTAATTGTTTAATTATTATATTAAAGTAATAAGTGTCTTCTTAATAATCTGTTGTAAAATGTGTGATATTCCTTATAGCACTCAAATTGAGTAATACTATAAAGAAAATTTATATTATTGTGTCTTTCTAAAATTGATGTGACTTTTAAAATCAGTACATTCTTTCACGGCAAAAAACACCTGCAAATTAAAAAGAACCAAAGCCCGACCCCAACTCCAAATACAACACCATTTCATCTCCTCCGATTATTTTTTACTACTGTAATAGCATTCCTAGTGAGCTCCTTAAATAGCTAAATTTGAGAAAAAAATTTCACTTTTACAAATTTTAAAAAACTACTTTTAAAATGGATTAAATAGCAAATTTTTTACTTTAGTAAAATATTGTTTTTTATTAGTTTTATAGTGCGTTGTAGCAAGATTTAGAGTTAGAAGAAAGAAGTGTGCAAAAAGCCCAATATAAATGCCCGAGACGTGATATAAAGTACACGCCGTGCTGTGTACACCTGTGCAAATTTTTTTAAAAAAAATTATAAAAAAAAAAAAAAAAAAAAAAAATTTGCACACGGCGTGCGTGGCGTGTACTCTTTTACTTCACCCTAAATGCTCTGCACCTACTCGCTAAAACCCGATCCGGTATGCCCCGGTGGGTGTTGAAATCTCAGCTTTGTGGTTGATTAATAGTTGTAAAATAAGGTTAAACTCTTTAACATAATCAAGTAAGCTCGATAGAATTAGTCAAGTGAAATTTTCGTTAGTCTTTCTCTGAGCAGTACCCCGTGGAAAAAATTGGAAATATTAATAAACGTGACTGTCGCTCATTCGTCGAAAACAGATTAGCGTAAAACCATCAAATCAAAAGACCAATTAATGGTCGTTGTTAGGGAATTCACAAATCTTGCGTAGGCTTTAGTCTCTCCTTTAGACTGGATATGGAACTTTCCGATGGTCTGGGCCGCCGGCGAAACTTAAGAATCAACACTAGCCTCCATCCACAGAATTTTCTTTCCACAAACTCCAACTTGGACTCGCAAGCTCCTATTTCTTCTCATGCCGCTGTTTTTCTTTTTCTTTGGGTTACTATGACCGTTGACTAGTCAAGAAGCTCGAAGGGTTCGAGTTTGACCACCAGTCCAACCCTATTTTTTAGGGAATCCAAATCTTGCGTAAGCTATATTAGTCTCCTTAGACTGGATATGGAACTTTCCGATCATCTGGGCCGCCGGAGAAACATAAGAATCAACACTAGCTTCCATCCCCATATACTTTTCTACAAACTCCAACTTGGACTCGTAATCTTCCATTTTCCTCATTCAGAGTCATCCCAGTTGCCCCTGTTTTTCTTCTTCTTCTATTTTGGTTCTTTTATCCTATTTTCTCCAATCAAGAACCTCCCGAGCTGTTTCCTAGGAAAGAACATAACAATCCCAATTCCCACGTTTGTTTGAATTTTGGAGATTGGAAGTCTCACATTTGTTTGAATATCACGCAACCCAATTACCCTAGTCAAAGAAGAGGCAGAGATCTCACCAGACACCACCTTCCCATGCTGACACTATATATAGGACACACGCACTTCTCCATGTTTCATATCACATTTCACTTCCTAGCTTTCTTGCACCAACAAGCCTCTCTGTTCCTATTCAACATGAATACATTCTTCAACTTCTTCGTCCTTTTTCTGTTGCTCATCTCTGTCTTCATTGCAACAGAAGCCCGTCCCTTCAATATCTTGGATTCTCCAGGCACTGCTCGTGGAGGTTGTGGGGGTTTCTTCGACGGCTTATCTCTCGGAGGGATCAAGCAATCGGGCCCCAGCCCTGGCGATGGAAACAAATTTGCAGACCACCACACCCTCGGAGGAATTAAGGAAGGTCCAAGCTCCGGCGGCGACGGGCACAAATTTATAGACCACAAGACCCTCGGAGGAATTAAAGACGGTCCAAGCCCCGGCGGCGGACACAAATTTGTAGACCACAAAACTCTCGGAGGAATTAAGGAAGGTCCAAGCTCCGGTGGCGACGGGCACAAATTTGTAAACCACAAGACACTGGGAGGAATTAAAGACGGTCCAAGCCCCGGCGGCGGACACAAATTTGTAGACCACAAGACCCTCGGAGGAATTAAGGACGGTCCAAGCCCCGGCGGCGGACACAAATTTGTAGACCACAAGACCCTCGGAGGAATTAAGGACGGTCCAAGCCCCGGCGGCGGACACAAATTTGTAGACCACAAGACCCTCGGAGGAATTAAGGACGGTCCAAGCCCCGGCGGCGGACACAAATTTGTAGACCACAAGACCCTCGGAGGAATTAAGGACGGTTCAAGCCCTGGCGACGGGCACAAATTTGTAGACCACAAGGCTCTTGGAGGAATTAAGGACGGTCCAAGCCCCGGCGGTGGACACAAATTTGTAAACCACAAGACCCTCGGAGGAATTAAAAATGGTCCAAGCCCTGGTGACGGACACAAATTTATAGACCATAAAATCCTTGGAGGAATTAAAGACGGTCCAAGTCCTGGCCAGGGTCACAATTATGTCAATGGCGTGCACCAGCTGTGACTCCTGCTTAGCAACTTTGACAAATTCTTGACAATTTGTTTTTTTGGAACGGTTCATTTATTTGTTATTTACACTCAAACAATACTTTCTATTAATTTATAATTTATTCATCGGTATAAAACATATAAATGCTTTATCCGTTTTTTTTTTTAATGGAATTTTTTTGTTGTCTTTGTCTGAATAGAGTGAGGGCCAATTAAATAAATTGAAATCAATCCATAGCTTTGAATATTTTATATTATATGTGTTAATCAGTTTATTGTTATATTCATCGTTTTTACTTTTTATCGAAGTAATTTTAAGTGGCCTACTTGTATCATACTAAGAATGATGTGGCTATTAAAATTACCATTGAACTTGTGATTGATCATTATTAAATTTTGATAAAAAATGATTTTAATAGCTACATTATTCTTAATATGACACAAGTAAAACACAAGTAAGCCTTATAGAATTACTCATTTTTATCGTGTGAGCTACCATTTTCTTCTAAGGATAAATCTACTCATGGACGCTCAATCCAAATTTTCAAGACGACCAAAATGTGCACACAAAATAAATAAATAAATAAAGGACTCTTTACATTGCTATAAATAGTTGGGCGTCAAAATATCAATAAAGATACATTTTGAAAACTCTCATTGTAAACCAATCTTCAAGAGTACATTTTACTTGTATTATTTGGTATATATCAGAGTTTTACATTGTGTTATAAGTTCAAGTTACAGCGGAGGTAACCTATAAATTGGATTAAAATATTTTAATATTATGAAAAGTCATAATGCCCGGGAAAAATAAAATGTAGGATTTTGGAATTAGAAAAGTATAGTGCAAAATACAAAATGGGAATGTTGAAATATGGACAATAAGCATGATTTTAATTTATCTGTTAGACAAATTTTGCTTCCCAGTTTTATAATAAGTTTTGGTGACATTACTACCATGTCTCTGCCTAAAAGTCAATTGATTCTTATTGAAAGACAACCCTTAATAAAAATACAAAAAATTCTTCTAACTTTTTATGTGGAACAAAGTGAAATACACAAATGGAGGGAAAATTGAAAATTTCAAATAGGAGGGAAAACTTATTTAGTAAATGAGTTTAACACTACGTCTTTAGTTTGAATCACACAGGGAATGATTTATAAGCTTAATTAAATATTTTTATATTATGTATGAACATAATATTAAGTCATTAAATATTTGTTAGTGAATGAGTAATTTAGATAGTTAGGGCTCACATCAATTATTTAACAATAACTATTTAAATCAATAGCAATTTCAATAATTAATTTGTCAATTGCTAGCAATTTGGCAAAATAGTAACTGTTATGAATCCGGGTTCTAAATAAAATTCGGTGGTCTGCATATGGTGCAATTAATCCTAAATTGAGGGCCTTTATTGAAAAATCAACTTTTTTCCGCCCGGGGAAAATTGAAAAGGCCCACCGCGAGTGAGACTTTCTGAATCCGAAGGTTGGATTCAGCTCTCCCCCAACCCCCCTCTCTCTGTCTCACCCTCTCTTATTTTCGGGAAAATGGGGAATTCGTCGAAGGACGACTCGGCCACCGACGGCGACACTTCCAGCGGCGACACTCCTCCTTCCAATTCCGGTGTCTACTCCGAGGGCGAGAAAGTCCTCGCCTACCACGGCCCTCGCATCTACGAAGCCAAGGCACACACTCCCTTTCTCTCTTTAACCTAGCTCTATTCTGCTTAGCTTTTTTAGTTTATTCTTTTACTTCTCTCCATTATCTGGAATTTTCGCTAAAGTACAAGATAATAGGGTTAATTGCTTGTTGCTTAAACGATTAACGCGTCGTGAAGCGTAATCATAGGTTAGGTTAGGTATCTTAGAAATTCAGCCAAGTGAGTAACAAATCGAAGGCCGTGGGGACTGGTTGATGGGGAAACTAGGGTTATTGGATTTGTAATTCTGTCTTGGTACTGTGGGATTTACAACTTTTGTTTGTATCAAATTGCATAAAAACTAAGACAAGGTATTGGTTCGCTTGAGCATTAATGTTTGGCTTCTTAGTACTCAGTACTCTAATTAAAAACCTCATTAGTTTTGTTGGCCTGATAAATGTCGACTTGGAAGAGCTACTCTGTATGTAAAATGACGCTCATAGAATCAATTCACTGCTACTCTTTTAGTTTTACTTTAGTAAAAGAGAAAGAAAGAAAGACAAAGTGGTTCCAGCTTAGTTGGTATGGTTGTAATTTAAATTTATTGTTTGGTTAGGACGTTACTAGCTTTCTGGTTTAGGGCATTGACATCCGGCTCAACATTTTTTAGCTAAAGAAGTATATTTTTCCATTTTAGCTACCAACTTTTTCAAAACACTTACATCTCATTCTCTATTTTAGCTATCCACTTACACTACTCAATTTAAATATTCTTTCCTTCAAACAATCATATTTTTTTAATTTGTCTTTTCATAATGGTAATATTTTCAAAAATTCGTCTTTTCCCAACGGTCATATTTTTGAAAATGTGTCTTTTACTAACGGTCATATTTTGAAAAATGTTTTTTGGTTACCAAGTTCCGCTCACACTTGAATTTCCTTCCGAGCTAATGGGTTGTTGATTCATTCGATCCTTCAATTTTTTGTATATCACATAATTAAAAATAAAAGAGAGATGAGATGAGAGGAGGAATGATAGAATTTTAAGGGCGCTTTTTTTTTTTTTTTTTGTGTGTGTGTGTGTGTGGGTAAAATGGCAAGCTGGATGCAGGTAGTTTTCTGCACATTTTGCTACAGGATAAGCCAAAATAGCTGAATGTGAATGCTCTAAAGGGCTGGGTCCCCTTAATTTGACATGTAAGAAACATGTGTTCGTCTCTAAAACTCGTGTGTTGAGGTTGTTGAAAGATGTTGTTTTGTTTCATATGGATGCATTATGATATAATTAACTTATATTATCTGAATTTTTGTGTTCAGATGACTATTCTGAAAGTGCTTATACTTTTGAAAACATGGCCAGCCAATTTTTTATTTATTTATTAGTTGTCACTATTTTTTTTTATTCTTTAATTTTCTGATTATAGTTGAGTTTTTATTTTTATTTTTAAATATTTCAGGTCCAAAAAGCTGAACTTAGGAAGAAGGAATGGAGATACTTTGTTCACTACCTTGTAAGTTTGATATTTTCTTCTCTGTCTTTTATTCTGTTATTTTTTTGTTCACTTTCCTTAGTTTCCTAGCGCATAGTACCATTTTTGTAACATATTCTTCTGAGAACACCATTGTGGATTTTGACACAATTAAATTTTAAGGTGTACAAATATGACTGCTCGAGCTACTGAATGTCTGGTGTAGACAAAGTAGGAGACAAAGTATTGCGTAATTATGGTAATAAGTGACATACCTATTGCTATTTTGCAGGGTTGGAACAAAAAGTGAGTATGTCTTCAGTCCCATTCACTTTATTACATTATTTCACTTCAGATTTTCAAAAGTAACGAGGTACAGAAATTTCGAATTTAAGGCATTGTTAGTATTTTGGCAATGCAACTATTTTGAGCAATGAAACATCTGTATGTCTCTTTTTTCCCCCCCATTGTTCACTCTCTCTCTCTCTCTCTCTCTCTCTCACACACACACACACAGTGATCTGCAATTTGAATGGGTATAATGTATACACACGCAATTATTTAATCTCCATTTACACTTTTGTGTCTTGGGAGTTGCTACTCGTGTTCTTTATTTAAATGACATTGAACTTTGTAAGTTAGCAAAGCTATCCAAGCATAAAGGGTGCTGTTCAAGAAGGTATTCTTGTTTTTAATATTTAAGCTGTTTCTTAGTTATATAATTTAAACTTATTGATGAATATTCATTTTATACACTTATATGAACAGTATATGAAGGTCTTAGAAAGGATGTATTACACTATTTTTCTCATTATTCATATTTTCAACCCTAGTTATATTCACAGACACATGAACCTGTGGTTTGTGGTTTACTAGAACACTGCACCTAAGATTTTAATGGCTACCTACATCGATCTTTAGCATATATACCATATACAAAAAGGCTCAAGTTTCTTATTATTGAATAATCTCATGTAATAATTTATTCTATTTTCTGTGAAAGGAACTTCATAACTTTTATTATTTTTGTTGGAAATGCCTGCTTCCATTAATAATTATGCCCCTCTTTAAAAAGGGAAACAGAAATCATTACTATGGCTTCGACATCTTTCCAACAGTTGGGACGAATGGGTGGGTGCGGACCGTCTGATGAAAAATACTGAAGAGAATGTTACGAAGCAGCAGGCCCTTGACAAAAAACAGGGTGTAGACAAGAATATGAAGTCAGGTCGTTCGGCTCAGACAAAGCCAAAAAGCTCTGCAGGTTAGCTTTATTCTTTTTCAATCGTTTAGCATGTAAAAATCACAAGTAGCAGTTTCCTAGAGTTTTTGTGTGTGGTGTATCTCCGTGTATTTGCATATGCATTATTCTCTGTTAAAAACCATATTTAATAATTTATTAGGTAAAAAGTAAGAACCTTTTTTAAAAGTATTTTTGGGGCAGGGAATTAGGTGACTAACTATCTGGTTAAGGGTGGTTTTAAGGAGAGTACAAGTAAAGGCTCTCCCTCTCTCTCTGGTTACATATATCATTGGGAGCGGCTCATGTTCCATTTAAAACTCTCCCATTCCCTCCCATTTTTATTCAAATATAAGGCACGTGTCAAAAAAGAATCTAAAGATCAATATAATGCCATGTTAACAACGCTCTTTTAACTCCTAAAACACCATCACCATTAACTTAATTATAAAGTGAATCACCCTTAATAGTAGTCTTGATTAAATAAGCAAAAAGAAAATTTTACTATTTCAATTTCAATTAAAAAAGGAAAAGAAAAATTATACTATTTTACAATCTGATAAGAATGAATAAGACTCATAGAAGCAATCAACCGCCATTTTTTCATTACTTTATTCATATATGTCTTACGTAATTGATTTATTTATCATCAAATTGGAAGAATATTAATTTGAGTATGTACAGTGGGTACTATTTTTCCTGAGGAATACTATTGACTACTATTTGTACCATTCAGTTGAGCTACAAATTTTTTTTTGGCCAACTTAACTTTTCTCTAGATAGTTGGTTCAAAACATACAAGATTAATTTGAGCGTGTATAATAATTTAACAACACAAGGACAAAAATGAAAGACGATGCATAAAAAGATTATGCTGCTAAAATTACATACTTAAGCATTATATTCTTTTTTTTCCTAATTATATTATTTCTGAAATATTTATTCTGCTTCTGAATATTCAAAACTAATTGACATTTATCCTGCTTGATGTTACACAGACACATATAATTAAGCACGCATTATGAAAGATTTGTAAATAAAAATACATATGGTATCTTGTAAATTAATCTAGTCCTACAAACCTATATTTTTACCTTTAGTTAAGATTACTATTTAAAGGCTGTTGAATTTATAATTAAGTTAACAGTAACAGTGTTTTAGGGGTTAAAATAGTGTTGATGACTGTCATTATATTGATCTTTAGATTCTTCATCCGAATAAAAATGGGGGGGGGGGAATGGGAGAGTACTAAATGGGAGGTGGGCCGCTCCGGCGCTGCCCATAGCTTTCCCTTCAAAAATAGGAAATAGGAATTATGTTCTAGACCAAGTTCCCATAAGTCCTTCCCCGACTACAATAAGTTTCTAGTGAATGTGAAACTTATTGTACAAACTGTTTCTCACTTGTTATTGTAGTAATACCTTAACTTATTATTGTTATAGCTAACAACATCATCTATTCTGCTTTTAAACTTTGTAGATACAAAAGTCGATAAAGAAGACCTCAAGAACAATGGTATGCATTATTTTTCCGTCTCATTTGGGTGTTTTTCATTCTCTAATTGAGTAACTATTCTGCATCATTGATACCATCTGTATCCCTGCAACTGCTGCTGTTCTTGTTGTATGTTAGTTTGAGTTTATAATTAGTCTGTTTTTTTTGGAGGTCCTAGCCATAATATTAGGATGGTTGTACTCCAAAAATGGTATCAAGAATTCTACTTCTAATTCGGCGCTTTTATTGTGTACTTCCTATATACTTGGGTTATGCCTTGTACTTTTAATAATATTTCAATTACTTATAAAAAAAAAAGTGGTATCAAGAATTTATTTCGAATTTTACATTTTTTGTTTTGTTTTGTTTTTGTTTTGTCTCTTTGAGGTTATAAAACTAAAAATGTCTATGTTTTGTGTAATTGTTTTCTACAAGGGCAAGTACAGTGAAAAATATTAGGATTTTCTGGCCAATTTAGTTCAATCCCCTCGTACAATTTATTAAAAAGGGTAAAAGATGATATCATTTGTACTCCACATGATACTTTTAACAATACCCTTCAAGATAGACCATGGTTATAATTTTATGTATTCCAAGCCTTCTCAAGTAGTTTCTTGGATGTTAAAAATCATGAGAATGTGTTCTCTCATGGAACTCCAAATTATCAGCGGTTAATTGGTATTGCTTGTTCCTAATGGACAGCCTGTGCGAAAAATCAAACAATTCAATAAGGGCTTCATCCATGAGGTCCACAAGTGATGAAAATTGGAAATAGTACCAATGTTCGAAAACCTTAAAAAGACACCATACCGTCACCTTTAATGTTTTCCATATCCTTTATTGCCCTCATTCACAGTCATACCTTCTTTTTTTTTTTTTTTTTTTTACAACTTTTTTTTTCCCTCTCAAATCCAATTGAAATCAAATTAAGTATCTCAACTTTTCATGAATGCTCAGACACACTTCTTTTGTTCGGGCGGATTGAAGGAATAATGGGAATGTAGAGGAGGGAAGAGTGAAGGGATTGACAAGGTCCCCTTGTTTGGTAGGTGGGAAAAGTTGGAGGGAGGGAGAGGCCGAACCCCTCTGGACCTGCCAAAATCAATCTGCAAAGAAGTTGGCTGATGGAGAAGGGATTGATGGGCTCTTAAGACAAATGTGTGAAATTCTAATTTTTATCCTCACTTTTAAACCATTTTAATCAGGGACATAATGGTAAAATACATCGATATTTTTTCCATCCTCTCTTTTCTTTCCTTCCTACTAACAACATGAGGGAGAAGTTGACGTCCTTCACTTCTTCTCTCGTACCAAACATAGTGTTAGTAATGTTTAGTTCTCAAGCGATCTAATGTCAGTCATTGCATACATATGCTAGGGATTAATAGAAAACTTGGTTTAATTAATATTTTAATCTGTTGAAATTTTTTGCAGTGTCAAAAGGGAAGAAGCGAAAGAGTGAATCAGGCGTTGAGGTCTGGTTTGTATTCGGGTTAAATATATTGTTTAATGATTCTTGTTTTTCATGTTCTTGATATATTGTTAGATGCCTTGGTGCTTGCTTGCTATATATTTTGTGTTGCTCTGTCATTTCTAGTTTTCCTCCCCTTGTGGTAGGCATAAAAGACATGATAGTTATA
Source organism: Corylus avellana (assembly GCF_901000735.1). NCBI lineage: Eukaryota > Viridiplantae > Streptophyta > Magnoliopsida > Fagales > Betulaceae > Corylus > Corylus avellana. The sequence continues at coordinate 3,033,234 of NC_081547.1, forward strand.
AGCTTCATTTTTAAGGCTGTTATGCTTTTAAATTATGAAAGTATCATACACACGTAACCTACAAGAATGGTGCATAGTTTCATTAAAAACTAAACTTTAACATAAACCTTGAATACAATTTGAGAGGATTAGAGTACTTACAATCAAAGGATGAAATCCTGGTGAAAACTTGGTTGATAGGATGTTTTCTTGGCTGTGTGATGTAGGAGAATGAAGACAATAACATTTTCTTCAGGAAATTATAATGGCTGAAATATGTAGGGAGTTTTGTGTTCTTGTGCTCTTGAGAATTTGTGAGAAAAAGTGAGAGAATGAGGGGGCTATGGAGGCATACGGCCATAAGGGGTCTTTAATAAGTATAGGGCTCTTTCCTTGTCTCCAACAAACTAGGTTTAAGTGACCAAAAAGATTTAAGGACAAAATTTCCTTCAAACTGATTTGGACCTCCAACTTAGTTTAATAAGTGCCAAATTTCATTTCTCACATGTTTTATTTTTAATATTTTAAGAGTCATTTATTGCCATTCCACTAATTTATGAACCCAAACATTAATTTTTTAAGAAACCCAAACATGTTGAATGACACTTGTTACCTATTAGAGTAGGTTGAAAGAAATTTCTAAGATTAAAATTCTAATTTTTAGAAAACCTGGATAAAATATCCCTAGGGTGTGGTTAGGGCTTATTTTGCCTAAAATAGCATTTAAAGTATTTACCTATCAATAGTACCATGCTACAAATTAATTTGGAGGCTATTAAAGTGCTTGAAATAGGATTTTCATGCGCATTCACATATGCAATTTAAACTGAATTCATGACGTTTTAAGAAAAATTCCTATTACTAACAAAACTAGTAAAATTAATTATCATGTTCAATGATATTTGATCCATTGAGCTAAAAAAAAATTTTCAACCTTGTTTTATGAAAATAATCATCCTAGAATGTTTCCTAATTGAATAAAAGACGTATATCATAATTTTTTTATGAAAACTATGTAATACGTGGCCAAATATGCACTTGAAAATGTTTGAATTATTTTTTTAATACTAACATTATTAATGACATAAATTACATCATTTGTCACATTAATCACATGTGATCCATTTAATTGGGTTAGTCTAACTAAGGTTGGGGAGGTTACATTAATAGTAGATTTTAGTTGGCTTTGCTTGAGGTGACGCAGCCCATGGGCATATAAACACATGCAAAAAGATGATCCTTGGTTGGGACATCATTAAATAGTATTAGCTATTTTTTGGTTTTTCACGAATTTATTTTCTGATAACTGGTTTAACTTTGATTTAATGATTTTTAGAAGGACAATGTGTCTCTGGAAAAGCTTGTCAAGATACAAATTCCATCTACACTAAGGAAGCAACTGGTTGATGACTGGGAGTTTGTTAATCAGCAGGACAAGGTAAGCTTGAAATGTTTTTTTCAACACAATAAAAAAATGTAAGTGTTGTAATACTTTTCTTCTATTTTTACTGTATGGATGCTTGAAAATGATCACATTTTTCCAACTAAACCTTTAGTCAGTAATCTACTTTTAAAAAAAAGTCGTGATATAGAGAAGATTAGCATGGCTCCTGCGCAAGGATGACACGCTTAAACCTAGAATTGGTCCATATTTTTTATAAAAAAAAAAACTTGTGAAAAAAAGGCAATCCAGTAATATATTGATGCATTCAAGAATCCTTTTTTGTGCAGCTTGTTAAACTTCCACGATCACCAACTGTAGATGATATTTTGACAAAGTACCTTGAATACAGGTCAAAGAAGGATGGCATGTAAGATTTACTTAATTCTTGTTACCATTGCTTGAAAGCAATCATAATTAAGTTTATCTCCTAGCTTCTATTCCTTCTGTGTCTCTGATTGTGATTTCAATTGTTGTTTCTGTAATTTGTTTTCCAATTGCACAGTATCTCCCAATGTTGTTATATGAGCACCAAAATATTTATTTGGTTGCTTGCTAGAATAGCATTTACTAGATTAAGCTCCAAATTGGGTGCTTATCAATGAGATGACTATCTCGTAGCATCCCCAAATATTTCAACTTTGTTTGTACTTGGATTTAATTAAGTGAATTCTTTTCTCACCATTGGCAATGAAATCCAGAACTTGGGTTATGGGAAACTAAAAAACATAAGTCGAACTTGTGATATTTTTTGATTTTTGGGCAAAATGAAAGGAGACATTCTAGCACTTCATAGTTAAGAGTTTCAGTTTTACTTGGGCTTTGCAAACTGGGTTAGCGATTCAACCCAACATAACCAATTCTACAGAACCAATGTAGTCAGACCCTCGTTTAAAGCAAGCATGAAAAATCACATTAGTATTATATTTGGTTTAGGTTGGGCTCTTCAAAGAGTTGCTCACCCAAGCTTTGGCCACCATGGACAATATGCCCAAGCAATAATGCCATTATCATCTTCCGAGAGACTCCCAATTTGATGACCTATCATTGTGCAGCTGCATTGCTCTCTTATCTATAAAAGAAAATTGAGACCCTCTCTCATTAGCATCTGATAGGAGACTGTAGTTGCAGATGTCTTTTATGCGTGCTTTGTAATAGGCCTGCATTCTCTTTTACAATTTTCCTACACATTATAATGATTTTTCAAAGAATTCTATTTTCATTTCTGTGATCAATGATGGAGAAAAATGCCTAATAACCCCAAATAAAAATGTATAATATACTTTTTTATGAAAACTTCCTAACTAATTTGTTTGGAGAAAATCAAAAGGAGAATATTCTATGTGCATGACCTGTAAATGAAACCCATTGAAAGGTTTTATATAGATGTTTTAGGGTACGTAACTGTTGAATGTAGTTGCGGAAAAGCTAAAATTAGGACAAGTAAAACCGCTGTTTATTTTGAATATAAATACATGCTGAAGGGAGAGGAGAGGAGCAGGAAAAAGTGAATTGAAATTCAAGTTTTTAAGTCTCACTGTAAAACAAATTAATCCAAAAAAAAAACGACTGAGATTATAATGAAGATTTGTATGATTGACTAAAGTAGGGATGCTGTGTTCTATTCCTTAAAGAGGGAGGTTAGCCTTTTCTCTTACATTCATATGTACGTGTTACACTTATACATACATACATACATGTTATGAGATCAATCCAGGTCTGTCCATAAGTTTCCACATTTTATGAAGTTATGATGATGCTATAAGTTAATCATGTATACATAGGCTCTATTAAACTCATTATGCTCTCAAGTCCATGTATCTATGTATTATTATAAGATGTTGGTCTGGAGCCTCCACCTATACTGATATCAGTAACATGGACATTTTTTTTGTTTTTTCAAATACAGGATGACTGATTCAATAGGAGAGATCTTGAAAGGAGTGAGGTGTTACTTTGACAAAGCATTGCCAATGATGCTCTTATACAAGAAGGAGCGCAAACAATACCATGAAGTGGTCATAGATAATGTCTCTCCATCTACCATATACGGTGCTGAACATCTACTACGGCTCTTTGGTATGTGTGTCGATAATAAGTGCTAAGGCTTTTTAACGAGCATAGGGATATGAGGACAATTTATTAAACCAATGTGTCAGAATGTCTTTGTATATTTTGTTTGATGAAAATTGGTGCAGCAAGCTTAGATTAATATTTTTTTTATTTGGGCTTCCACTTTTTGTTATCTCCTGAATCAATTTTTATATTTATAATTTTTTTTTTTGAAAAAAATCTATCATTTTTGCCGCTGATGGTTCTTGGGTTGAATGGAATCTCCTCCACGTAATAAGGATGGGAGGTGAAGTCATAGGTTTAATGCTGTGTGAGTGTATTTCTTGCCTCTAAAAGGGAATTTTTTTCATGTCCACCTGAAAACAAGCATTTGTATTCAAATTTTTAACAATCCATTTTGTGCATCTATCAGTTTTATCCCTAAAAAGATAGTACTTATTCTTTTGAAAGAGAAAAAAAACCCCGTTAGATACTTCTTTTTATTAAGAACCATGCCAACCCTCCATCATTTATCATTAAGCCAAAGCCCCTCTGCACTTTTTGTTATATACAACATTACCTATTAAAAAAAAGGTTAAGCCAAAGCCCAAGGGAAATGCTTATTTTTAATGAAAAGTTGCATTTTTTTAACCAAGGGAGCTTTTTCCCTGGATGTTTAACCACATCCTTCTTGGTTGTATGACAAATTTCTTTTCTTTCTTTTCTGACAAAGCATCTGTAGATGAAAAGTTGCATTTTTTTAACCAAGGGAGCTTTTTCCCTGGATGTTTAACCACATCCTTCTTGGTTGTATGACCAAATTTCTTTTCTTTCTTTTCTGACAAAGCATCTGTAGAGCAGATTATCTTTGGGATCGAATTCCCAATTAGTAGGTAACTTGAACCTGTTTAATCTATTGATTTTCACACTCATAATTGAGTTAGTCTTTCTTTTTAACCGTTGGTGTTTATAGCACCCTGTTGAAATCCCTGAACATTGTCCTGTGTGAAAAAGTTTCCTATTTAGGCTGCAAGCAAGGTATTTAATTTGGAATCTTAATGTGTTTTTTTTTTTTGGTCGCACTTGATGACTCAAAGCATCACAGTATATTCTTCCCATTTCATGATGATATACCTGAGTTGATTTCTCCTAGTCTCATTTGCAAGTAACCTTTATGTGTTTCTGCGTTTTAGACTTTTGCTAATAGCAATAAATTTCTGGTGTTTGCAGTTAAGCTGCCTGAGCTTTTGGCATATGTGAATATTGAAGAGGAAACGTTGACTCGCATGCAGCAGAAATTACTTGATTTTCTCAAGTATCAACTCAATCCTTATAAATTATATTCAACATTTAGAGAGCAGTTAATGTTCTAAAATTCTGTTGTAAATTCAGTACGGCAAAATGATAAAGATCCTCTCCATTTATTCATTAAAAAAAAAGAGAGGAAAGGATGTAAAATGGAGAGGAGTCATTTCATGATCATGGTTTTATTTTGTTGCATTTAACGATGTGTATGATGTCACGTCATTTAAAAATTTAAATGATGTGACAACCTAGTCACCATGTGGCAACTACACTATTAGATTTTAGATTTGTGAAATCTAATCTTGGTCATGAAATGACTCTTATCCATTTCAGTTGAAATGGAGAGCATCCTATTCCACGGCAAAATTGGACTAGTGTTATCTCCTCCAATTCTTTGCAATTTGTTTAGCAAGGTCTAGATCATGAATGCATTATTAACTTTAGAGTGAGCATTCTGTTGAAGAATCAAATAATTTGATCAAAAGCTGATATCATGCATTAAAGAAGAGTGTTATAAATGACACTACATTTCAATATATGCTTTCAGTTTCTATATTCGAAAGATCATCAAAACTATGAAGACACGTTGCTCTGTCCCTCTCTCTTTGATAGAAGGCATTCTCCCTTGAAGCTGCTATGAACACATCATAAATCATTTCAATTACAAATCATGAGCATGACCATGTTTGAGGTCCAAGGAACATCGCATAGACATCTATAAATGCTCAATTGTGTTTTACATGCCAAATGAGTAAGGCCCATTAATTTACCTGCAACACGTGTAGATTCTGTTATTCAGTAATTAATTAATTACAGGTTGGTGCTGCTGATGGGTTTGCATTCAGTGAATGAAATATAATATATAGGGGCATTTTGATCACAACTTGAGAATAGAATAGTTTCATTTTAATTGTCGATGGATTTTTATTTTGGGTCGACTAGAATTTCAATGTTTCTAAATTCTCCTTTGCATTTCAGTATGTGATTTTGCTTGTATTGTTACAATATGGGTTGTGAATTTGGAGTGTTTTGAGTTCCTTATCAAGTCCAATTGCTCACTGCTATTGGTAACCATGATGCAGGTTTCTGCAGAAAAATCAAAGTACTTTCTTCCTTTCTGCTTATGATGGCCCCAAAGTTTCTGAGGGAAAAGGCAAGGGAAAAGATGACTGAGGATGGAACATCTAATTGTTGTCTTCCTGCTTAACAATCCAGGTTGGAACATCTAATTGTTGTTGTAACAGTAGCCTTGGTAATTCATTCTTTCCAAGTGACATTCTTCTCTATTTTAGTTGACATTCTTCCGGGACTTTGTTGTACCATGAAGTGCTACCTCTTGGAATAGCCCAATGTTTCTTGTAACTGAAGTGATTCTTATGGTGTGATCTGCTCTTACAGAAACCAAAAACTCTCCTCGAAGTAGTGGTTTGAGATTTAAATGGTAATGCCGTTTTGGAAGGCAATGTGTCGTGATACTTATGGGCCACGTACCAATATTATTCCAATCTAGCAACAGTTGTAATGAAATTCACGTTCCAGCTAAGGAAAGAGTTACAAGCATGAAAGAGTCATAATCTTCCATAGATTTTTATTTGCTTTTGAGATCTTTCTTAGGACTGTTTTATTGTATGAGAGACCCGAAAGACGTTATTGAAGAAATGAAATTGTCGTTGTAGACAAGCATACGGGCTTCATCATTCCAGATTGCTGCCAGCCACGTCCAGCACAAACCTGTATCTCACATCGTTCCTCTCCATTCTTTCGAATGCCTGGTTTGAGTAATCCATCTTCACCACTTCTACCATTGATGTCAAACCCTTCAGCGCCCAGAACTCCAATATCTCCTGTGTCTCTTCCATGCTTCCAATGAGACTCCCGGATATCGTCTTCTTTCCTATATGACAAGTCGCAATTATTATACAAAACAAGCACACCTTAAATTGTGGAAACTACCGAGAATTGACATAATCACAAGAAGCCTTGGCAATGACATGAAAATCTCTAGGATTGGTGGGGTTGAGAAATTGTTTTTGTTTGTGCAAATATAATTGTGAGGGACCAGGCATACCTAGAATCAAGTCGACGGAATCAAACTGCAGTGGTTTAGGAGCAACCCCAACTAACATTAGCTTTCCATCGACCTTGAGAAGTGGAAGGTAGGATTGTAAAGGGTGCACAGCCGGCACAGTGTCGAGGATATAATCCAAGCTGCTAGCGGCTTGTTCCATCTCTGCCGTGTTGGAGCTTATCAGAAAAGCATCTGCACCCAATTGCTCCAACGCCTCCACCCTCTTCTTATCAGAAGAACTGATGACAGTGACATGATGCCCCATTGCCTTCGCTATCAAAACACCCAGATGACCAACTCCCCCTAAACCCAAAATCCCGGCCTTGAGAGCTTTATTGAACCCCTTGAACTGTTTCAATGGACTATAAGCTGTCACCCCAGCACACAGCAGTGGTGCCGCCTGCTCTGGTGCAAGCTTTTCTGGTATCCGGACCACAAACCTGCATTCACTCTAATATTAATCGGGAACCTTCTATGTACTAAAACAGAAGATCAAAAAAGAATAACTTGTTTTTTGCATACTTGTGATGAACAACCATGGCAGAGGAGAAGCCTCCCTGAGTGGGTCGGCCATCTTTGTCTGTGCCATTGTAAGTGAGGATTCTGTTGTTGCAGTACTGCTCTTCGTTGGATTTGCATGACAAGCACTCCCCACAAGACCCAACTATACACCCAACTCCCACAATGTCTTTAACTCTAAATTTCTTGACATCTGACCCCAACTCCACAACTTGTCCCACCACTTCATGCCTTCAAATCAAACACAAGGGGATGAGAAGCAAAAATTACAAGAGTTTCTCTGCTTTTGGTGTTTAAAGGTATAAATTAACGCCATGTATTGTACCCTGGGACCAAAGGATAGTTAGTGGAGTGAATCTCATTCCTCATCTGATGAAGATCTGTGTGATCCATCCCACAGTACAAAACCTTGAATACTACATCTTCTGGACCTGGTTCCCTGTTAACATGAACGAACATCAAAATGAATTTCTGAATAGACTACAGAGAGAGAGAGAGAGAGACCTGAGAGTGAATGAGTAAGGAGAGAGATGTCCAGATGAATCTCTAGCAGCCCAACCAATGACCCTTCTTCCCTCCATTCAAAAACCAATAAAACACTACACAAAATAATTCAGAGAGAGATAGAGAAGACAGCACTCAGAACATGAAGCTACAGAATGATTGATCACTTGGGATTTTATAGCCATGGAAATCCCTGTGATCTTGACTCTTGGCCTTGCTTGTTTAAGATATTCATATGCAGAAAATTAAAAGCATATATAAATGTCATACAGAGAACTCAAGAGTGTAGTGGCGGGCCGGCGGCCTTAAAAAAAAAATTAGTTGTTTCAGATATCATAACCATAATATATAGCTTCTTTTTCTTTTGACCAATTGGGTTCCAATTTCCTTTTTTTAGTAATCTGAGGGGCACATGATAGGAACCACCGCTTTGATTATTTGTCTTCCGTGGGACCTTAAGGTGTTGGGGTGGCTTGGTGTGGGAGACACAGGTGGAGAGCTCATCTTTATCACATACGTCATGTGTTTTCCTTAGACGGTTATACCCTTTAATCTCGTGGCTTTATTGGCGAGCACACTGAACCAATGCTTCAATCACTGTAAGGGTATGTGTGACTAATTTTGCGAAGCCAATACTTGACAGGGAGCGCTCTTCCAATAATGATTTGATTCTCTAATTGACTGCCACAGTAATGGATCGAAAGTTCTCTTGAGAATTACTAAATACTATTTGTGGAAATTTCCTTAAGAAAAAGGAAAATGCTTAACGTTCATTTGATTTGATGTAAAATAGTTTTCGTTAGAAAAAAATTATTTTTTGGCATTTGACTAGTATAAAAAATCAGCAATGGTAACAACAATGATAACCAGCAGTGGCTGTCAGTGGCCGGCAACTTCTAATGGTAGAAACAATAAAATGCAAGAAAGAGTGCGTACGAGAATAAAATTTGATGTTGTGGGTTGAGAAGGAGATACATAAACTTGAAAAAATGGTTTATGAAAAAAAGGAAACCATTTTACAAAAAAAAAAAAATTGGTTTGATCAAGATTTTCGATCGTACTAAACATCGAAAAATAGGAAAAACATTTTCCAAAAAAAAGTTTACATTGAAACAAGTGGAGCTTAAGTTAGGACAATTAAACTATAATTTCTTAACAAATTAATATGTTTCATAATTGGTTAAATGATTAAAAGTATATAATTAAGAAGTTAGGTACAAAGATTAAAGTTGGAATATCCTAGCAATATTCGTACAAAGATTAAAGAAGTAGATACAAGATAGTGGAGGCATTGGGATGAGTGAGAATCAACTCTCCTATAATCCTATTACATAACTCACAAAATATATATATATAATTATTAAAAAATAATTTTTTTAATAAAGTGAAGAAGATTTAGAGGGTGAGAAATATTGATTTTTATTTTTTTTTTTAAAAAAAAGTTATTGCGGCGAATTTAGTTACCCTTTGACTCTTTGAGAATCTCAAATGTCGCTGCAACAATTGCTTTTTTTAATTGAATTTCATAGTTAAAACGACGACGTTGTGCTGGTTGAAACATGTATTTCCACTAAAGCCCCGGCCCGAAAATGAGCACATAGTGTGGTGTGGATGGCGTGACGGGCAACAACTGCCCCAAATGTGTACAAATTCCCAGTCCACTGAGGCCCCAACCAGCTCCCTTCATCTATCGGTCTCTTCATCGACGATGGACTGAAGACTGTAAATCCCCCAAACCCCTTCGATCAATGGAAATCCTAACCCTCCCTCATTCACTCCGCTCCACCACCAAATTCCGACCCTTCCCCACTTGCACAAAGCTCCCTCCACTCAACTCGTTCAAACCTTTTTCCAAACCAGCCCTCCAATTTCCCATAATTCGATTCAAACCTCTCTCTCCCCCGTTCAATTCCCCGAATTTCCGTCTCTCTCAACTCCGTTGCGCCGCCAAGGCCACCGATCACCACCACCACGAGGACCACGAGCACCATCACCAACATCACCATCACCACCACCACCACCATTGCGATGAGGACGACAAGCTGAGCGGGCCTCAGAGAGCGCTGATCGGGTTCGCGAGAGCGGTCCGATGGACGCACTTGGCGGATTTCCTGCGGGAGCACTTGCAGTTGTGTTGCTGCTCCGCGGCTCTTTTTCTGGCTGCCGCTGCTTGTCCTTACGTCGTGCCTAAGCCGGCGGTGAAGCCTCTGCAGAACGCTTTCATGATCGTCGCTTTTCCTCTAGTTGGGGTAATATACATTTTTTGTCTTGAATTCTCTGTGTTGTGTTTGAATTGAAAATTCATGGTTGAAGTCTAATTAACTTTGTATGCTATTTAACCATATCAACACAGCTAGAGATGATTGTCTTAGTTACTTTGAGCATTACTTTAGTGTTTCACGTGCGGTTGTGTGGGATTTAAGAGAGGGAAAAAGGCATTGTCGTAAAAAATTTGGGGTTGATTTGTATTGAAGGAACCGAAGTGTGTAAGATATTTGGATGAAAAGAATAAGGCTAGCTACGGAATGCGAATTTTCTGTTGTCTTTTATTATCATTAGGACTCTGGTTTTTTGCTGGTTATGGGTTGTGCATATGCTTTTTTGGTTTATTTTGGTTGTTGAAAATTTTCTACTGGTTATAATCACAATATTATCTTGACGCTGTGGTAATGTGTTACAATAGCATGCCATTTTTGTTTCCAGGTCTCTGCATCACTTGATGCCCTCACTGATATTGTTGGTGGAAAAGTAAATATCCATGTGTTAATGGCTCTTGCGGGCTTTGCATCAATCTTTATGGGGAACTCCTTAGAAGGAGGGTTACTTCTTGCCATGTTTAATCTTGCCCATATCGGTAAGCATTTCAAACTAGCATATTAAGCAGCAACTTTATATATATATATATATATATATATATATATATATATATATATATATATATATACACGTTTGTATGTATTGGTTGGTGAAGTTTAAGTTTATCATTTAGTGTATGGTGACTGCAGCTGAGGAGTATTTCACCAGCCGCGCAATGGTTGATGTTAAAGAATTGAAGGAGAATTATCCTGATTTTGCTCTTGTGCTGGAACTGGTTGATGATGAGCTTCCTAATACTTCTGATTTTACTTACAAAAAGGTTCCGGTGCATGACGTGGAAGTGGGCTCATATATCTTGGTTGGGGCGGGTGAGGTATGTGATAGCAGATGTAGTACCCTGGTTTCCTTTTGGTTTTGTAGGATATAATCTTTATACAATACAATTCCTCTGGAGATGAGGATAGCATGATGATGGTCCTGTATTTGCTACTGAGACTTTTGGAAAATCTAAGAAGTTGTACCTGTATGCTTTAGCTTTAGCCAGACTCATGACAGTAATTACTGGGTTCCAGTCCACGTGACCCTTAGGACGTTTTGGTACTGCCATATAAAAGATTGAAATATTTTGTCTTGTTTTTACCAATTCTGTATTTTCGGTTTGGGCCACTTTACTTTCTACAACTTCGAAGTGCATCCAAGCTTCATGAGTTTTAGTATACACTATGTATCTGTAGTATGGACAAATATAGGGATATTATCATATTTTAGGCTTTTTTTTTTTTTTTTAAAAAAAAAAAAAAAAAAAAAAAAAAAATGTAAGAACAATATGGTCCTATGAGTTTGGTGAGTTTTAGATAATTTTATTTCTAGTATCTGAAAAATGGACTATTCAGTAGCATCTCAAAACCAATTTAACTAACATATCTTGCTTTCTGAACTATTTTTAACTTGCCCATATGATTTAACAGTTTTTCTCACTGTGGTATTCAATTATTTTATTTTTTTCCTCACTATAATTGCATGTCACTTGTAATCATTACATTTCAAGCAGCAGTCTTAATGTTTTTATTTTGGATTGAAGTTCCAAATCTTTCTGGTTGATACATTAGAATATGGAAGCATTGTAATGGGGGATGGTATTGTGATTAGTCTGTGCCTGTAGATTGTGAAGTTTTCCAAGGCAGTGCAACCATTACTGTTGAGCATTTGACAGGGGAAGTCAAACCATTGGAGACAACTGTTGGAGACAGAATTCCTGGTGGTGCCAGAAATTTAGATGGTAGAATGATTGTGAAGGTATGTGTGTGAAACTGTTTATTTCTAAATGTTTTCATAAATGTATATGTAGAAAGACGTTGACGTGTTCTTGTTATCACTATATTTTGTTTTTTTGCAAATGATTGTTTTTTATGTCCTTTGTTGCATAAATGATAATAATTTTTTCTGCCAGACAAAATATATAAAGAAGGCTAGAGAGTTGCATTTAATTTTTCTCTTTACTCCTCATTCTTGATATTTCTCATGGCTTTTTTTTTGTAAGTTTCTGACTTTTTTCCTCACTTTTTGGATGAATATATAGTGATATCAAACCCAAAATTTCATTTACTTTTAATTGCAGACAAGAAAGACGTGGAAAGAATCAACACTGAGTAGGATTGTGCAATTAACTGAAGAAGCTCAGTTGAATAAACCAAAGCTTCAAAGATGGCTGGATGAATTTGGTGACAATTACAGCAAGGTGGTTGTAGTGTTGTCCGTTGCTGTTGCTGTCATTGGCCCATTTTTGTTCAAGTGGCCATTCATTAGCACAACTGGTAAGTTGGAGAAAGTGCTTATAGTTACAGGAATGCTCTCGAATAATTAATTATTGCTTGCCACTCGTGTTAAACTTCCTGATATTGATGATGCTGTTAGTTTTATTGCCTCACTTCATTTGCCTTGAAAGTGCCTCAGTGCTATTATACATATTGATTCCACTGAATAAGAAGTTATCAATCTTTTTTGCCCCCTTTTGGTAGGCAAGTTTTTATTACTCTTTGTTCCTCAACTGGGTTAACTTTCTTGAGTCTTTGACTTGCCCAATTACTGAAAATTTGCTCCTTGATATTTAGAGGAAACTAATATGTTGCAGTAACTTGGTTTCCTGATCTTCCTAAAAATAAATTTCCCAATTGAAGAGATACAACCTGATTGGTTTTCAAGATAAATAATTCCTGAGACAAATAAAGACATTCTTTATTTTTTTCCCTGAGAACTACTACAGATTATATTTTTTTGAAACAATGTGGGGCCTTATGTATTTCCAAACCTGTTGGTCAAGGTATATCCAACCATTGCACTAGATTAAAATGTTAAAAGTGTAGTGACCAACTCATTTGTTTCTTAGTTTTTCTTTATTATCTTATACTCTTAACATTTTTAAGTGTTCTATCGTACTTAAAATTTGATGCTCAAGTGAAACTTTATCTGTGCACTTAACATTTTAGAAATATGTTCTTCTTTCTCCATGAGTTAGAGGTCTCCTGTATATTTCATGTATACTAGGGTTGTGCTCCTTTACGCTTTGAATGGTTATACATTACTTATAAAAAAAAAAAAAAAAAAAAAAAAAAAAAAAATTGATGCTCAAGTGAATCTCTCTCTCTCTCATGATCATTTTCTTCAAAGATTTTTTTTCCTTTCTGGATTTACATTTTGGAGGCTTGCTTGTCTTTAAGTTGTTCAATCTGGTTAACTATGTAGCCTGCAGAGGATCGGTTTACAGAGCATTGGGGCTCATGGTGGCAGCATCACCTTGTGCACTGGCTGTAGCTCCATTGGCATATGCTACTGCAATTAGTTCCTGTGCAAGGAAGGTATTTGTCAACTGAATCCGTACTTAAGAAATGCTGAGCTGCTTTGGTCTTATTAAGTAGACACTTTAAACGTATCTTTTTGTGAGTTACACTGCATACCACTTAAAAATATTAGGGGCTTACCAAAAAAAGAGACTGATAACTACTATTGTGTTTCCCTGCTTTCATCTAACGACTGTGATTGTATATCTAATTTTATAATTCCTATTCATGCTGAATTGTAGGTCAGTTTTGGCATAAACCAAAAATTTGCTCGTGCGCGACATGACTTTTTTAACAGTCGTGACATGTTACTTTATATCTTTACAGGGAATACTGCTGAAAGGTGGGCATGTGCTAGATGCTCTAGCTTCTTGCCACACTATTGCATTTGATAAAACTGGGACTTTGACAACTGGAGGGCTCATGTTCAAAGCCATTGAACCGATTTTTGGACACCAGGCCAGAAAAAGCAGATCAGATTTTGCTTGCTGTTGTGTTCCCAGCTGTGAAAAAGAAGCTCTCGCAGTAGCTTCTGCCATGGAGAAGGGTACAACTCATCCTATTGGAAGGTAGCACTGTTAGACTATAGTTTCTTCCTCGCTTAAATGTTTGATTAAACTAAATCTTATACTCGAGACTTGTTCAATAGCATGGTTACTTGGCATAATTCTAAGTAAATTAACTGGAAACCTTGACCAAAAATTCTTGTTGATGCAGCAGACTTCACCTGTTTGCAGTTGGGTCTACCATTGCCTTGTTGGGCATGGCCATATTAAGCCCATGATCTGGTTGGATGCATAACAGTAGCTTGGTTTTAAATGTACCGTATGTCATTGATGCTATTTGTAATTTTTGTGCGCATTGACTTGAGCATATAAGCTGTTAGAGAAGGAAAAAAAAGTCCTATACATGTCATTAAAAGATGGAAATTGTGACTAAGATTCATAATAATTCTTATGGATGAAGCCATAGATTTGATATAAGTCAGTTGTTAAGAGGCTCAAACAACAAACATAAAACTGTAATTAAGTTTGAAACTTTCTTACATATGTTTGCGTATGGATGCATTCCTAGGGATGTAATATATAAACTCAGTATTCACTGTAAAAGAACCAGTAATTCTCTTTTGTGCATACCATATAATTTGCATGTTTCCATAGATAAATGCAGGATAATTTACAACGGGGTTGTGTTAGGCAGACTGTTGTGCTGCTTCAAGACCCATTGATTTGAATTTGATAGTCATTGGAAGTGCTACCAGTCTGACTCCATAGTTCTTAATAGAGTTTTGTGTCCTTTCCTTAAAAAAAAAATCACTGTGGAAATTTATTATGTAGTTGCTTAAGTTAAACTTAATCAATCATGGTATGCACACATATTGCTTATGTGGAACTCAATTGTTTTTATGTTGCTCTACAATATGATACCTTGATTCTGCTTTCATTCTCACTAAGTTAGCCCTATTTTACCTTCTTTGCTTCTTGCTCAAAAAATTGGGAAGGACAAATCTACTCTTATATCCTTTCTTTTTTTCTTCGTATTCTAGTCTAAAAGTAGTTTGTGTTTCAACTTTCCAAAAATATGTTCTAATAATTTCTTGGATCTTCATTGAGTTGAATATGCTTGTCTTTGTCTCAAATGTGTTGGACATGAAGTGGAAAGTGTTTATTTTTCTTGTTAAAGTATTTACCTGTTCCTTTTCGTTGTCTGTTTCAGAGCTGTTGTAGACCACAGTATAGGGAAAGATCTTCCTTCTGTTTCCGTTGAAAGTTTCGAGTATTTTCCTGGTAGAGGTCTCATTGCGACTCTCAATGGCACTGAGGTAGTGTGTTCTTCAGTAACATATCTCAGTGGTCGTTCATATCAGCTTTAATGATGAAAACCTAGGCTTGTATGCTTCAAAAAGATGGCCTTGTTATTCAAAGATCTACATCTCTATCACTGTCAGCATTAATTTATTTACTTTTTAGTTGGAGGATATGGCTAATTTTATCCCAGCCTCTTTTTTATTTGTAATTTGTTATGTGCTTCCATGGCTTATTTTCTTTGTATGTGTCCACATCATCAGGACATGATGCTAATTTATACTTCTATATTAGATATGGGTACTGTTAGTATGGTATTTGTTAGTTGATATCTACACTTCTCCAATAAATCAATTCTATAGCGTTTTCATTCTTTGTACATGTTTCCTCCAATTTTTTTCAATTTTGTGACTACTTTTATAAAAAAAAAATTAAAAATTAAAAATAAAAAGAAGAAAAAAGAAACCATAAATGTGTATTAGAATGTTATAGTGTGGATCATGCATCCCATATCATAATGAATATTGAATACATCATGCATGCGTCTATTTTGTTCCACCCACCGCCATTTAACTTTGTTTGATCAGTGACGGATAAGAGTGACATTACATTGATTCTTCTCTTGTTATAGTCAGGAACTGCAGGGGTTAAACTGTTGAAAGCATCACTTGGTTCTGTAGATTTCATCACTTCGTTTTGTAAGTCAGAAGATGAATCAAAAAAGATCAAGGATGCTGTGAATGCATCTTCTTATGGAAGTGAGTTTGTTCATGCTGCTCTTTCTGTTAATCAAAAGGTAATGTTTCTTCCACTATGGGTTTTTTTTTTTTTTTTTTTTTTGGGGTGGGGGTGGTAAGTTTGCTAATTTAGCTTCCTTTTTTTTTTGTCAACATTTCATTTTAAAGCTCACAAACCTTCGTATTGAATAAACAATTCCATCTTCCTTGTATTTATGAATACAAAAATTAAATTAGCAAAAGAAAATAACATGTTCCAGTGTTGCTTCAAAATGAACTAAGTAAAATTTTTGGGCCAGTGTTGCTGCAAAATGAAGACCTCTTTTCACCAACCAGCATTGAAACACGAATCTTTCTTTAGGCCACCCTTGGGATTCTCGATAATTTTCTATAGTTTCCCTGTCATTCTTTATGCTGTTCTCGAACTCTCATTTCTTATTATGAGTCATATAAGCAAAATACAGAATTGTTTTTTCAACTTCATTTCAAGATAGATTGACTATGGTCTAATTCGATCTTTCATTTAAATCCTAGAGGACTATAACCAATACAATCTTCAAATACCTTGCTTTTATTTTCTACGTCTTGATGTCATTTTATCTAAAAAAAACAGATGCACGAAAGAGAAAGGAAGATCACCCAACGTATGTAGAATGGTTAGCTATGATCATCATGATTTTAAGCATCTGTGAATACTTTTGTTATGGTTAATATAGTATTTTGCTTTATTTAAATATTGTGGTCATATCGGTTTGACAATGGATACTAAGCATGTTTGATTTAGTGTGTGAGATGATCTGGAGTTGTGACCTTAGCTTGTGGAGAGGATTTATGCTGTAGTAAACTTCTGTAGCTTGACTTATTTCCAGGTGGGTAATGGTGAGAATAATTGGATTTGGATGGATTGGTGACTTTGAGGGTCTCTCAGAAGAATACGCTTTTTTGTTTGCATCTATGGTGGAGAGGCTCATGTGCCTTATTTTACCATATCACATATTATATTCTACCTTTTCTTTAATGGTGTGTTTGGATGAGGGGATTTAGGGAAAGATTTTACTTTTAAGTGTAATTAAGGAATCTTCCAATGTTAATTTTCCTTGTTTGGGCTAATAATAAGAAGGGAGCTATGTAAAAAATCTATGGAATTTTGAATTTGAGATTTTCTGGCATCCAAACCCAAATTCAAATTTCATAGTGGAATGTGTCATTATACAAATTCTACAAACATTACTGTTTCGTAGCACCACCATTACACTTCACACTATATTTATATCTGTTGTTGATACTGCCGCCACCACTTGCCAGTGTCACCAATATCCGCCATCACAACCAACACCACTAGACCATACCACCATCATTACTAAGTTGTCAGTGTTATGATCATTAAATTGTTTTAACTACTGGAATACTGTAATTTCTTAATTTTTAAATGCTTATCCAAACAATGAAAATTTAAGTTAATGGATTGAAATTCCCATCAATTTAAATTGTCCTTTTGAAAATTCTAAGAATTTTTCAAATTCTTCATCCAAATGCAGTCAAGTGATCAAAAATGCCAGTGAACTAAATTGCATTATCCACTGAGTTCATGCAGGTAACATTGATTCACCTAGAGGATAGACCACGACCTGGCGTTTTAGATGTCATAGTAGAATTACGCGATCAAGCAAAGCTACGTGTAATGATGTTAACTGGTGATCATGAGTCTAGTGCATGGAGAGTGGCAAATGCCGTGGGCATCAGCGAAGTTTATTGCAGCTTGAAGCCTGAGGATAAGCTGAGTCATGTGAAGGACGTCTCAAGGAATATGGGTGAGTTCCCTATCAACGATCCAGAAAAATTCATTTTCTTCTTGTTTACAAAATGAAATATATATATATATATATATATATATATATATATATATATATATATATACTGGATCTTGAGAGTCACATCTGCATATTGCATGGTTTACTTTCTCGATTCCAGTCTTTTAGCTTCATTCTTAGCATGTTTTTTCATTGACACTGAACCTAATTTTGATAAACTACTAATTCTTAGTTCCCCCTGTATTCATTTTGATAAACTACAAGTCTGCAATTATAAATACAGTGACATTGCCTCTGTACTGAAAAACTTGGGTAAAAATGTATGTTCAGACACACACAGACACAGACACATATCTATCTATGGGTATCATTTTATTTATTTTTTGGCTTCTGATGCTTTAAACATCAAGAAAGGAAATGACAACTATCATTGCATGATATTGTGCTTCTTTGAATGGACTTTGGAGAGTATGGAAGTTAAGCGTTCATACACATGCGTTCATTGTGTTTTTTCCCTGGCCTGTAATATTTTCAATTATCTTTTATACTGACGGTCTTCATGTTTTAACCATTCTGATTACATTAAATCCTCCCACTTTTATAAAGATTAGGTCTGAAGTTGCAGAAATGTTTAGTTTATTTTAGTAATTTCCCATGCTATTTTCTTTTTAGCTGCACTTTTTCTTTACCCGAAGGTCATACAACTTGACAATGTTTTGGGAATTTAGGGCGAGGTCTAATCATGGTTGGTGAAGGTATTAATGATGCACCAGCACTGGCTGCTGCCACTGTGGGAATTGTGCTTGCTCAACGCGCTAGTGCAACTGCTACAGCTGTTGCAGATGTGTTGTTGCTGCAGGACACTATTTCTGCCGTACCATTCTGTATCGCCAAGTCCCGGCAAACAACTTCACTGGTACTTTCCTAACATAGGTCTCATCATCATCTGCCGTTATCTGCTCGATTTTTACTTAAATGTACCTGCAGGTTAAACAAAATGTGGCCCTTGCTCTATCTTCTATTTTTCTCGCTTCTCTTCCATCTGTTTTGGGTTTCCTTCCCCTATGGTTAACGGTATGAATCATTTTTATGGCTTTGATTCCAGTAAATGAATACAAATTAATCCTGCTCCTTAGTATCTAATGATTGCTCTACTTATGAACTTGCAGGTTCTTTTACATGAGGGCGGTACTCTTCTTGTTTGCCTTAATTCCATACGTGCGCTAAATGATCCGACATGGTCGTGGAAGCAGGATCTATGGCATTTGGTTCATGAAATTAAGTCTAGACTTCTGTTATTTAGTAAACGAAACTCTAGTTCAGGATCCATCCGGGCTGCAACTCAGTAGCTTACCCTTTCATTAGTTCTCCCCCCCTCTTTTTTGTAACGTTAATTCTTTTCTCCCAAGCTGATCATCAAATCTGTGTATTATACAAAGATGTTCGAAATTCGCAATATATACTACAGGGCCGGAAATTTTCAAAAAATGGAACTTCGGTGTCTTGTTAAACGATTTCTTCCTCTTATTCGAGATTCTTTTTTTTTTTTTAATGGTCGAAAAAATTATTTTCTTATAAGCCTAATCAGTAAAATTGGATCCTTGCTGCATCTCTGGGATTTTAATCTGCTACTTTATTCTATGCTCGAAATAAAATGGGGATGGGTAGGAAGAAGACAGCTTAAATAACCTAGTCTTGCCAAAACCATTACAAATAATTGAAGAAACTGTTAAATGTCCCGATGTTATTAAAAGTTCAACAGAATGGTTATGAGTAACGAAACATCCATGTCATTTTCTAACTGCTAACTGCTCATTTATCAATACCAACCGTCTTAACCTTCCGTGTTTCTTCTCAACTCCCAACGAACCCATGGCTTATAATCTTCTGATAAGGATTTGTAGCAATTTGTTATCCAAATGCTTAGCAATTTGACAAGCAAATATATGAAAGTATACATGGGACTAATCAACTAGTTTAAATTTATTTAGACAAGTAGGTTTCATACGAACCTTATGAGAGTTTCGGGCCCTCCAAAACTTTAAAAATGTCACAAAAATTTGAATTATTTTTTTAATTCTAGGTATTTTTATGAATGAACGCTAGAAAATTAATTTTTATCCCGAGAAAATTACTCATGTAGTTTGTAATTGTACCCAATCGATCCAAAGGAATAAAAATATCTAAGAAATTTTGGTAAGCTATCGATTTAAATTCATGTTACAAACCCCACCCCCCCATGACAGGCAACTTCCCCTCACAAGATGATACCAGTCCTCAAAAACAAAAAGGAAGGACGACGACCCCTTCTCAATCGGTTGAGTGGCGGCTTCTCCTCAGCAAGTAAGGGTCATTGACTCATTTAGAGGATAAGAATGGACGTTATCTGTTTGGTATCACATAATAGCT
Organism: Corylus avellana; assembly: GCF_901000735.1. NCBI lineage: Eukaryota > Viridiplantae > Streptophyta > Magnoliopsida > Fagales > Betulaceae > Corylus > Corylus avellana. Next base: position 3,053,518 of record NC_081547.1, read on the forward strand.
ATCACAACCATTTCAACACGGCTGCAATTGCAAAATGACCAAAACACTCTTATGAAGAGGTAGTTTAATTGGCCGGAACAGAGATTCCTAGCTCAAATTTTCCTCTACCTCTTATATAAACATGTTAAAAAAAAAAAAAAAAAAAAAAACAAAAACAAAAACCAAAAACATTACTCCCTATTTGAATTACACCATTCTCATTAAGCGTCACCAATAACATCTTCCATCTAAAAATGTTTGCAAACAGTTGATGATGGGTATGACGGTTATTGTTTTCAGTTGCACCCACTAGTATTATTATTATTAGGCATTAGGGATTCTTACCCTCCTACACATGATTTAATTTTTTGAACGGTCCAAAATTTATTTGATTTCCTTTTTAAAAAAACTCGAGACCTAAAGCCAAATCCTATTAGATCCTTGTTGCCGTTTGAAGCTCAATCCAGTCGATTTACTGTCTTGCTCCATTTCTCTCCCTAATTCTGCCCCTCTTTTTGTTCCTGTATGTGGAATAACTTCTAAATAGTAGCGTTGCTCCGATACAAATTCAAAATTCAGAGAGAGAGACAGAGGAAAACAGTGATTGAAGAAAGGATTAGAACGAGAAATTTCAACTTTCTTTTTCCCTTTTTTTTTTTTTTTTGGTTGCATGTTTTTGTTTCCAAAACCTGCTGAACAAGGCCAGGGCGGCCATAGAAAGATAAAAGTTCCGAGTTTTTCCGAACTTTACCGCTTGGATTCAAACTTCAACCTCTCTCTCTCTCTCTCTCTCTCTCTCTCTCACTCTCTGTACATTGCCCAAACTTATTCCTAAACACCAGAGCAAAAAACGAAAAAAACAACAAAGCCCATCTTTCTTTCCCCTTTCCTCCATTCTTTATCCCATATTCTTCCTAACTACTAATATCACTACTATTCGATCCTGCTGATCCCCATTCTCTTGATGTTCCTAAACAAATCCTCTTCCCTCATACCCATACCCATACACATCCCACCACCACCACTCTGCTCCAACATATAGCTCCTCACCTCCTTTTTTATCATCTCGTGCATCACTGCCATTAGCTCCGCACTCAACGGCACCAACCCAATTCCCCGATCCTCCTCCCGGTTCACCTCCGCCGCCGCAGAGGTCTCCACCGGCGCCGCTGCCGCCGGAAATAGAGGTATCGTTATTGCGTCCGCCACTGCTTGACAAGATGATTCGCAAGAATCGGCCGCTCCTGGGAGGGACAGAGACAACGAGGTCGGAGGGTCATTGGCCGCCGGATCCGGCGCCGACGAAGACGTCGTCGTTTCCATCGGAGGCACGACGCTGCCGGTCCTCGCCACCGGTCGGTACACGTGAGACGATGGGGGCAAAATCGGAACGCTGGAGTAATCGCTCAAATCGGACCCGGATGGACTGCTCGGGTTCAAATAAACCGGTACGCTCGAACCCGAACCCGCACTGACGGACCTCTTCAACGGCTGCTGATGAGCGAAATTCCCATCATACCCTTCGGCGTCTTCTGTGGCCATGGACGCGTACTTGCGCTTAAGCGTGGAGTTCCAGTGGTTTTTAATCGCGTTGTCCGTTCGACCCGACAGGAGCCGGGCGATTGTAGCCCACTTGTTCCCGAACCGCGCGTGGGCCCTGATTATTGTGTCATCCTCCTCCGGCGTGAATGCCCTGTGCTCCACCTGCGGTGACAGCTGGTTGCACCACCTGAGCCTGCACGACTTCCCGGACCGGCCCGGTATGGACTTGCTTATCAGGGACCAATTTCTTGGGCCGTGCTTCTGGACAAGCCTCTGTAGGGCCTCGTCCTCCTCCGCGCTCCATGGGCCCTTGATCCGGTCCATTTTGCTTTCCGTAACGCCTGCCGCTGGCTCTGATATTTTTCGAGTTTCAGAGAAGATAGTAGGTGGGGTTGGATTTGAGCTTTGTGTTTGGAGCGTTTACGATGGAATGGAAGAGCGGACGAGAGGTGGGGATATATATATATGGGGAGAGGAGGGGTGACCGGTTGAGCAGGTGATGACTGGGGGAGTTAGGATAAGGCGTTATGGACATTCGGCACCGCTTCTTCCAGGCAAGCGGTCGTGGGGGGGATTTGGGATACAGCTGGCTAATGGACACGCGTCGTGTTTGAGTTGCATTGGCTAGTCTGGTTTACATTACTCATCTCTCTCCTCTCTACTTTTCCAAATTGGACGCTCCCACAAAGGAGCGTCCGCTACACTCCTCGCTTTAATCATTCCTTCGGAGCGTCCCTTCCCTTCCCTTCTTAATCCAACTTGTGCTTCTTTTCTTTTTTTTTAAATAAAATAAAATTCAGTGTGAGTTTTGTGACCAGAAATAAGAAATTAATTAATTAATATGATATAAAATATAAATGATTTTAAATTTTTTGTAAGAGAGAAAAAAAATTTATTTTTTTAAAATACATATCAATTTAATAAAACTAAATAAAAAGAAGAGTTTGAAATAAAACTATGTTGACCCATTTATTTATACAGCCTAGGGAGAAAATGGTAAAATGGAATATTTGGGATAAAAAAAGAAGAAAAAAGAAACAGATATTTAAATAACGAGATAACGATGATAACGGTTGGGTAAGGTTTGAGATTTGAAGTGTGAGTTTGACTGAGGAAGCCAGGCTGTAGAGCATTTTCGTGTGTGGGATTTCGCTTTCCGTTCCTTAAAATATATTTAAAAACGGCCGCACGGAGATGCTGAGCTGGCGCAAAACGACAAGAGCGGTCGCAAAATCGGAGGGCGAATAATTAATTATTACTACTTTCCTGTCCAAGGCCAGCCTGTAAACCTGCCACCACCACCCTCTTTAACGGCCTCTGCTCACCTTCCCCACCGACACCTGCCACTTACCCATTCCTTTTCCCAACAGCCAAAACCGCCTATTCTATCACTCTTAACCTGTACGGAACCGGTCGTGCACACGCTCCCATCCCCACGGACTTTCTGCCCAGCTTCCTCCTCCTCCTCCTCCTCTTTGATTAATAAATTAAATCCCTTTGATTATCTTAATTTCTTAACAACAAAGAGAAACAAAAAAAACAAAAAAAAAAACAAATTTTAAATTTGATTCTGTAATAAAACCAGGGGGATTATGAGATCTCCGTATCCGTTTCTGTCACTCGTACGTCGTACCCGCTACCTAATGCCTGTTTGTGTTTGCCGGTTTGGTGTGGGGGAAGGGATGGATGGATGGATGTAAAATATATATTCCAAAAGAATAAATTGAATTGTTTATTTAATGTTTATAGTTTTTGTTTCTTCATAACTTTTGACTGACCTTAGTGTCGGTGACAACTCATATTACTGAAATTTTACTGGATTCGATTCAATCATGGTTTAGTTTAGGTTTTCCTTTTCATGTTCTTTGGGATAATTAAGTATATTGGAGTTCTTTCGTTGATTTTAATGCTTAGTGGAGTCACAGTCCAAGTATTTAAGGTTTAATTGTGTGTTAAACCTTCTTATAATTTTGGGCATTTATAATTTAGTAATATAAAATATAAGAATAACTTTAATTAGATCGTACACCCTTTAATAAAAAAGCAAATATTTCAAGATGAAATTGCAAAAAATAGTATAACTCTTTATATAAAATAATTTTAATATTTTTAGAAAATATATCATTGACATTTTGACAATATAGACATCGACAAAACCACCAGATATTAATTTTAGGAGAGGGAAATATTAACCACTTGATTTTATCGTTTTTTCCAGTATGAAAGCTGTCTCTGTCGTTGAACAAGTAATTAGTAGTTAAGAAAATTGAAGGAAGGGGGCGTGAACCAATTAATGCAAAGTGATTATAATATGATATGAAATCAACTGTTGCCACCTGGCAGCATGTGATGGGAAGCGAGACATAATAAACCAACCCAATCCCTCATTTTCTATACGAAGTTATCAGCCCTTGTCTACATTGACTCACTGTTAATGAGAGAAATCGATGTTATTTTCAGAAGCAAATAATTCAATATCATTAGACCTGCCTGCTATTCCTTAGGCAAACTTCAATAATGATGGTCAAAATCTTTATCCTTATCCATACTTATATAAATACACTTTTCAGACTACTCATCCAATACCATGTTAAATTATTTGTTGGTCTAAAACTTTAGACTCATAAGAAATTAAACTAAATTTATATTTTAATAGGTAGTTTAATTAGGCTATGCCGACGATTTTATAGCCATGGATTGAGTTGATGGTAAGATTCCATTGGTCGATTTTGGGGAAGTTGGGAGTTTTTGTGTGGTTCTTCGACCAAAAATAATTGAGATCTTCAACCAGGGGATGTTAAAAAGATAGTTTTAGTAGAGTATAAACAGATTTAAAGTGTATATCGTATCATGTTTTTGGCGGGTTCGATAAGCTTTTAAAAAGCTCTTTTTCGCGTTTTAAACCCTAAAAACTCTTCTTAAGTACTACATACTAGTTAAATTAACCAAACAAATTTTCAAACATGACCCTACCACTTATATATTTTTCAAAACAAATTATAAAATTCTTCTTAAAACTCAAAACAAATGATTATGTGCAGGGACGGACCCAAGTTTCAATTTGAGGAGGGATCAAGGGCCAAAAAATTTTTGGGAAGGAACCAATTAGCAAAAAAGTCATTAATTTTTTTTTTTTATCATAAATTTTTGTTTTTCTTGTGATTTGGGGGGAATTAAGGCCACTCCCGTCCCCGAGTCCATCATTGGTTACGTAGCCGCCAAATCACTACCACCATAGCTGCCTTTTCTTTTCTTTAATTTTATTTAATTTAATAAAAAATTAATCAATTTTAAATTTTTACAAAACACTCTTTCAAAATTTTACCAAATTAATTTTCAACTTTTCTTAAATGTGGCCCCATTAAATTAATTCTCTAAATTTTACCCAACGGGCCAACATCCCTATTTTATATTAAAAAAAAAAAATTGAATTATGTCATACAAAGGAAAAGGGTTGAGAACTTGAGATTTGCATTCATGGAGAATCGTACTTTCAGCATTGTAACCGTTTCGTGGGGACAGCTGTTAAGGGCACCGGCCACCAGCCTTCTTTTCTTTTTTCTTTTTTCTTTTTTTTTTTTCTTTTTTTTTTTTTTTTGAGGCCTGTTTTTATCTATAACAGTTCAGCATGTGCAAAGTAGACTCCATCACGTGCTCGAGCCCCGCGCAAAGGAGACACACGTGCAACTTGCAACTTCTAGAGCAGCATGGGAGCAACTGGAAATTCCACATATAACCTTCCATATCAGCCTTTCTGGCAACGAAATCCATGAACATTGAAGTAATTTGTGGTGTATATATAATAATACGGTTTAGGATCTGCCCCGATGATATTGTTGGTGAATTAACTTATGGTTCACGTGACGGTGAACAGTCAACCGAGGAGGCTGAGCCACAATCTCTTCGAATATCTTAAATAATTGACGCCGTCGGTCCATTATTAAATTATTTTATAAACTAAAGAATAAACGAAAAATTATATAAAAGGAACCTCCATGGACCACGATCATGGCTCATTTGTTTTTCAGATTTAAAAATAAAAATATCAAGGCTCTGTTTGTTAATACATGCTTTTTATACATGTTTTCTTTAAAAAATATATATATATATTCTGATATGACATAAATTTTAAAGTACTTTTAATTATAAATTAAAAAAAAAAAGTATTATAGTTTTTTTTTTTTTTTGGGTAACATTTTTATTTTATTTTTTAAATAAATTATCAAACACAAAGTCCGTCCAATGCACAAGCAAAGGCTATTAACTACCGATTTGGGGTTGGGGTTGGGGATCTTATCATATATAGTATAGTCTTAGAAAATAAAAATTGAAAATTAAATAATTTGTTCCCAATACCTACAACCAAATGTATTCTAAGTTTACCTTTGGTTTTTTTTTTTTTTTTTTTATTGGAATATTTATTTAAATAGTTTAATTTATTGTTTTATATTAGCTTAAGTGAGATAAATAGTGATTTAATACTGAGAAATATAACCCTGAGTTTACAAACATAATATATCTATACTTTATAGTAAAGCAATTTCTAGATAGAGCTTCTAGTTTAACTATAATAATACATTGGGAATAGATCTTTTTTCTTTTTCTTCTTGGTCAAATATGTGTTAACTTAGCCTAAAATAGTAAAAAGTTATCGTATGAATTGAAGCTGTCCAATCTCATTCTGTAGTCTTATGCAAACCCATTTTGACTTCATTGTAGGGGTATTGAGAAAGATATATTTTTTCTTCTTTTTAGAGTACATCAAACAAAACAGAACAAAATTATAGCAAAGAGGAGGGGGTCCTTCCCATTACAAATAGGTATGCAACCAAACTAAAGCTTTTTTCTTCTTACGGTCCAAAATGTCGCATTTTAGATTTGAAAGTTTGCACTTTTATTTATTTTACGAGTTTCCCAAGTCAAGGAAGCCGATATGGACGTGAGAATGTTCGAGATAGTTGGAGTGTCTTGTTAGAGTAGATTTTCCCAACCAAAAAAAAAAAATCCCTAATAAATTTTGTTTTCATACTTATTATGTCTTAAATATAATAAATTGTTGCTTAAGTAAGAAAAGATTTTATATCCACAGAAGATGACTCTAATGGCCATAAGAGTTCAACACATGGGGTGTTATGAATAGTGGGTTGAAAGAGTTGCAAGCAAGTACTCTATTATGTTTCTCCATGCATAGGTTTCTAATAAAAGAATAAAACATTGTTAGATCCAAAAGAAACCTACCATTATTTTACCAATTAAAAGCCCATCAAAACAGGAATATAGTTAAGAGAAGTAAACAAGGTGACGATCATGTTTTGCTTTTTTCTGTTTAATGCTGTCCATTTAAAAAAATAATAATAACATAATCGAACAAGAACAACAATAATACGTGACAAAGACTACAAAGTTAGGCGGTGGTTAGTGTTCTCTGTATGTATTTGTTGAAATTGAAACCATCCATTAGCAGTTGAGGAAGACGGTGTCCTTTCAAAGAGAGAGAGAGAGAGAGGGGGGGAAAATGACAAAAACAATGAAACGATGAGAGGCAAATTTGGTCCACAAGATGAACCTTTTTCTCTCTCCTGAATTATTTGCATAAAATAATAGGCACGTGGGAAACGAGCTTCGAAGGAGCACCGTGTTAATAATAAGGAAAACGACGACAACATTCATTGATGGAACACATGAAACACGCTAGCGGGTGCCACGTAAGTACGGGAATTGATAGGTCAACGTCACGGACAGGCAGGAGGTGTCCCGAATCCTTTGTCCTATTATCCCGACGTGGCAAATTCACACGTCACAACTCAAAACCCCCCACACATACATTATTATTATTATTATAAAAAAAAGAAATTCAATTTTTATTTTTTTTTATTAGATGGTGCTCAGTTTTATTGTGGCTAATATTATATTTAGGTTGAGCGCTTTGAAAGAAAGCAGTTGCTGTCTCCTTTATAACCGTCAAGAAGATAAGCGTTAGGGGAGACCACGTCATGGACCTTTGCCAGCTATAACGCATAACGCTTTTGTGTTTGTTTATTAAATTTTGGTTTTTGTTCTTTTGAGTTTACCGAAAAAGACAGCATCTCTTTTAGGTTTGCTTGGGGATTCGATATATGGATGATACCCACACATCCCATGATTCCCTCTACCGTGAGCCGTATGTTGCCATGGTACCATTCCATGTACCGTCTCTTTACCATTTGCCTCGTGCCCCTTCATAGTAAAATCCAAACCACCATCCCTCTCCAGTTTACTTACCGTAAACACGGATTTCAACTTTTGCATCAACTATCAACCAAAATCAATCAACATTTTTATCAATATTTCAATTTTTTTTTTTAATTATAACATTTTGGGAGCGATTTTTATTTAAAAAATTATTTATTTAATATTTTGTGTTTTGACTTATTTCTTAATATTGTTTCGTTTTTATTTAAAAATGATTTCATAATGCTAACACAATTTTGAATGACTGGCAATTTACTCTATAAAATTACAATTTAACTTCTAATTTTTTAGAAGAACACTTTTTACGTACGATTTGAATGCACAGACAATGTGGTACTGATGCTTGGGGTCCTGGGGAACAAGCTCACATGCATTAGATTGTGTCTAAAATCTAATGTGACGTGCTACGTTTTTGGGGAGCTTAGAAGCTGGGCCACATTCAACCCTTGTCTGTTCATACATTGCACTTGGATTGCATTGGCAACATGTTTTTCTCACCATCTAATTACCCCTTTAATGAATATGGATAATTTTTGTGGTAAGAAAAGCAAGTATCATGTGACGGTACACATTTTAAAAGGTAGCATAGTAAGTGACATGTGAATTGTCACGTAAGAAAATAGTTGTTGACATGGTAAATATCATATAAATTATCACGTTAGTTTGTAAGCAACTTTTAGTAAAAGCTACAGTACTCCTAAGAACACTCTTTAATGAATATATTGTTATGCATTTTCACATCCACTTGCTTGAATTTTCTCTGGTGATCGAAATCGCAGAACCAAGCGAACTCTTACTTTAGAACACAGAAAACAAAAGACAAAAAACAAAGTCATTAACAAACATTTTGTTAATTTTTAGCATGATCTAATAATTATGTGTTAATGTTAGGGGCAGAACCATGATGTTTATCTATGAGATCAAATGTAACTCTTACTTTAGATAAAATATAATTGAAAACTATTTTGGAAATATCCTAGAAGTAGATGGATCTGTAGAGAGAGGAATACGATGCAATTAAGACTCAGATTAGTTTTTTAATATTCAGATGTCTGCAGTGTATTATCATGGGAGCACTCAAATCACAAGAATCATATCAAAAGATCTGTATACGTTTTTACAAGTATTAAAAAAATAAAATAAAAGAAAAGCATATCCAGTTGGAAATATATGATATCTTATTATAATGAGTCCACAGCTTGGAGGATTTCATATATTAATTAATAATATGTTAGGTGAGATGTGACCCAGATTAATTAGTTTATAATTAAGATATTAGAAAGCTCTGAAAGGTATACGGTTATTGATAGTATACAATGTAAAAGGAAGATTACGAAATCGTGTTGTAATTTGAAACTGCCATCATCCAACTGACTACCACCAAAGTTGAGGACATGAGATTATGAGAGCCCCTTGTTTAATACCATACAGAAAACTCAGACAGGGACCTGGATACGGCCCACCCAACTACTCCTTTCACTATTTCTCTTTTATTTCTTTCTCTTTTTCTAGTCTTTCTTTCTTTCTTTTTCCTGTTGCTGCTGGTGTCAATTCTATGCACTTTTCCCCTTATGGTGGTTTTCTAGTACTCTAGAGGCCTCCAAATAAGTTTTGGACAATCCGCTTCCTGTTCGGATATGTGAATCGTATCAAAATTCTATGAATGTCCAAAAATATTACCTATCAATTTGCCCAAATTTAATATCTTTTCCAATATACCATGTGCTTACTAAAATGTAAGTAGTGAAATAATTTAAAAATTATGATGATGCAGTTAATCAAACAGACAATCTTAGTTAATAGAGGCATGCAAAAAGGATAGAATCGTAAAATCAGTTGAAGGTTTGCGGGGGTAGTTGACGGGAAAACTCTCTAATACTTAAGTTAGTTAGGGAAGTTGTGTATTGAAAAAAATAAAAAAGGAGATAGGGTTTCTAGGAAATAGTCTCTTGGAATGAATGTGAGAATGTAGCTCAAATGGTCATGTATCTTCTACTTATGTGGAGTGTCCACATATGGAGTACGACCTTAACCAGTTGTCACATCCGATCCTATTCTAATTGATGAGATATGACCTTATGCAAATTTTATGTTGGGTTCCAAGTTCATTAGTGGAATATGACTTTAGTTAAAGTAGTTGAATATGTGATAGGATGAGAGCTTGACTTTCAAAATTAGAATCCTTAATCCTATTAGTATTAGCTGCATTAGATCTCATTGATGCCTTGATAAGATTACGTCACGCTATGACTCAGTCAAACTTGAAAGACTGCATGCAATTTCCACTGTCTAATTCCCTCATATGCGGCTCCCAACTAATATGTGATACTATAATCACGCTTAGATAAAATAACAACACTTGAGCTTCCTCGCTTGCCTTTTTTTGAAAAAAAAAAAAAGAAAAAAAAAAGGCTGTATCAAAGTCAAGCTGATTGTCATCTTTAAGCGTGAATATTGGAGCATCCTTTAGTGAGCTAAAGTTTACAGTTGTAGTGGAAAAGATCCACCACCTGTTTGCTAGTAATGTTCTCCTTTTGTTTGTTTGTTTTTTACCTTGTTGGAATGTACTTTTAAAAACAAAAGTTAACAGTTGTAAGGCAATATGAATATGTGTGACATTGAGAAATAAGATTTTCCTTCTACTACTTTTATCCTTTTATCATACAATGCATTCATCCTTCTGCAGGAAAGAGTTTGTGGGTGGGTCAGTCTCAGTCTTTTTGCTTTCTTATACTATTAACATTATAAAATAAGCTAATGATTAATAAGTAAATGTATTTTTGTAAACCAAAGTCTTTGCTTATGATTAATCAGAGAACGAGGCTTACTTTTACTTAAATAAATCTCACTTCTTTTCTTCTTTATTCCAGTTGAAATCTTAGTGGCATTCATCCTCAGAACTAAGTGATCAGAACATTATATTGATGGAATCTATGAAACACTGGATCCCACTTTTTATCATGTCGATGCAATGCAACTCACTTGTTAAACTCAGTTTCCGTCTTTTTTTTTTTTTTTTTAAGTAAAAATTAAGGTTAGCTTCACAAAGATCTTATTAACTTTTACGTGTTTTAAAAAGATTCAAAAGTTAAAAACTCTCAATTTCACTATTCGAACTTCTAATTTGATGCAATTTACTCATTCCATTAGGATTTAGCGTTCAATATTAGAAAAATACTAAAATACCCTCAACTTTTTTCTTTTTAAAAAATAATAATAATGTGAAATTTAGAATTTTATAAAAGTTTTAGAGATATAAAATGTCATTTCATCCATTTTAACGTCCGTTTAACGCCAAACTCTATCGAAATAGTAAATTACAATAAAATAAAAATTTTTGAACTTAAAAAAAAAAGTTTTAAAACGCTTCCCTAAAAACTACAAATCAAATGGAGCATGATAGACTAAAAGCAAAACGTACAGTGGTCTAGAAGGCTCATTTTTGGTCCAACAAAGGACCACGATTCCAATCGTACGTCCTCATTATGTGGCAGACAATGGATGAGGAGCCAACCGATAGAGTCCTGTTTGGTTTTATATACTTAAGCATTAATAATGCATTCTTCGAAGACAGTTGAGAAACAAAAACTACAGAAACTAAATAACAAAATTCGTTTACAATTTAATGTTAAGAAAAGGGCATAATCAAAACCTATTCAACAGATTTCACTATCTAGGCTTCATAGCCCGCCATTGATATGGACTTTGCGAAAGAGGGTGGAGCCTAATGTCCCCACTACCCTATGCTAACCTGTGATTAGGTGAGGAGTCTTTCAGATTCAAACACAAGCTGCTTATATAATCCAAAATTATTCAATTCACTAAAAGTAGTTATCATAAATTAGACCATAATCAATTGTAAATAATACAATGAATATGGCAGTAGGCTCCTTTGAAATAGGCAGGCCCTACCCAATGTGATGGTTTCCGGTTTGGCAATATTACTAGGGGCAAAATCATTGAATCATAAACTCTTTCTTAATCAGAAAGAAAATAATAAATTTTGTTGTTTAATTAACGATGCAAAACTAAGAAAATAGTCACTAGGATTAATGGTTGGTCTTCTAGAAGATTGAAAATACTTTGATAGCTATCCTCTCCGAATGCTTGCAACGTAGCGGGTGGGTTAAGAGCTAACTGATTATTGTCATATAATAGGTTTTTTACAAATATATTGTACCAATAATTAATTAATATTTTAACACTCTCGTTGCCGTGTGAATATTATCAAATTCAACAAATGAGACCCAATTGTTGAATATACATTCCATGAACGTCTACATCGAGACTAACTGCTATATATGGATAATTTTTTCTTTCTTTCATATATTCTAATCTTGCAAGCAACATTACATGCTGGCAATTTGCAACCTATCTTTTCAGCCAAGTTTCAATATAAAATTCATGGACAGACTAAAGGCGTAAACGTCTCTATATGCTCCAATGGATATATGACAAGGTTGTTAAATGAAATACTATTTTCTTTCTTCCATTTTCCTTCCCCTGTGGAGTTTTCTCGACAACCAAACGGGGGGTAAAATAACAAAATTGGTGTGTCAAGGAAGCTGCCTAGCTAGCAGTACCTGCCCAAGTATTGATTTCAAAGCTCAATTATTGGTCGGTAGGTTTGGTCGTGTGGGGCGCCCGCCCGCGCCTAGCTAGTGTGAATGGATAGACATCGCTCCATTCTCTTTTGAATATTCGATTTTCGTTGATCTTATGGAATGTATGCATGTAGGGCCTTTAATCATTTTCTTTCTTGTTCTTTTGTGGCCGCCTGGCCTTTATAATTATTGGGATTCTTCTTTATTTTTTATTTTATTTTTTGCTTTTATTTATTGTTTTCCTTGATAATGACTCTTAACAGTTAAGCTTTATTGTCTATAAGTCTATAATTTTCCTTATCATATTTAATATTCATGGTATAGGAGGGTAAAGTCGTTGAGAGTTAGAAAAATAGACGGTGATTTAATTGTTTTATTTATTTATTATTCTTGTTACTTTCAAATGATGCAATTAACACCCTGTTTGACTTGGTCTTGAGTTAGAGATGGTATTGGGTCCGCTGGTTTGAAAACCCATCTTCTGTTGTCAATTTTTCTTTCCTTGTTATGGCTGGCGTGGTGAAGAGGAAGGGGAAATGGAATTTGAAGTCTTCAATTGCCTCTGTACCCAACTTAAACTAAGGCAAGTAATCGTATCAAACTTGCTTCACAAGGCACGAATTGGAATATAATACTTTTCCCACTTTATTTTGGGTGGTATTTATGTCACGTGGACTGCCAAGTAAGCTATTATTAAACAATAAAATTCATATAGATTTTGTTGTGCAAGAACCATCTGTACATGAAGAGTAGTTTGGGTAATAAATAATGATGACGACCAATAATAAATAGGTTAGATTAATTATTTCTATCAAATTCCGTTTCAAATTTATGAATGTTTGGGAATTTGCTAATAACAATAATGGTTGAGAATAATTTTACTCAACCGGTTCATCGGATAAATTATGGGCCTCAAAGTCAATACCAGCCCGTCAAAATAATAATGGGTTTCAACGCTAAAGAATGGCCCACAAAGGTACCAGTTTAGGGTTCGAGAGTAACAAGACTCCTAAGACAATCATACCCTAGGAACCATGAACATTTAATGGGTCACTCTTGGAAACAAAGTCATCCCGATAAGACATAGCAAATAGCAGCCAGATTAGTTGTCGAGATTAGACATATCTAGGGTCCCAAATTCATCAACTACATAGAAGTCTCGGGACAAACATCTCGCAGGAGAGTCAAATAATCACTTCCATATGGAAGGAACAAGAGGTTCTTATCCCTTAGGACCCTTACACCTAGGAAGGGGTATAGTTGGATCTCAAGTTCTCAACCCCTAATTTTCAAGATAGGTCTTATCCTACGAATACGGATTAGATCCCTACTCCAAGTTGAATTAGAGTACAAATCTTAATCCGAGTCTAATTAGGATTCCTTGAAGAATAGCTAGCTTAAAATAAAACCCAAGTTCAAATCAAACTCTCATCACTACTACATCAAATTGAAGTAAGAAACTTAATTCAGTTCTGAGTGTGCTTCTCTACCTATCAATAAGCTCATCCTCTAGATATAAACCTAAGAATGAAATATGAAATCTTGTACATTAAACATACACATTTCTTCATATATATTGACTTAGGCCTAAGGATCCTTGCATATTAATTTTCTTAAAAGTGAAAAATTGAAAAAACATTATAAATGAAGTGAGATTGAGGGGGCTAAATATAATTTTCTTAAAAGAAGATTTGCACTTGATTTCGTCCAAAAAATAATGTGAAAAATAAACACAAGTTGAGTTAAAGTTAAAGTGATAAAACTGTCTTGCTCAAGAAGAAACCAAGCCACTCAACATCATAGTTAATTGGAGAGTGGGGAAAATACATGGAAGATCAAGAAGGTCATCTATCTTGTTCTGGCCAGCACTACTGAGATTTTTTTTAAAATTTTTTTAATATATTTTCCCAATTTGAAAAGCACATGCTGACAACAAGTAATAATTAAACCTACCAGATTCTGACGTTGAGGTCTACTTGGCTAGGCAGTTATTGTCGCCTCAGTGCGCATATCAAGTCCTCCGGGTCCTTGCCAATGACGACACTTATGTGTGTACATAAAATGGTGAGATGTTTTGTGACACCACTTGCAAATGGATATTCATTTGCATGGACAGGTCGTTTCCCATTTCGGCTGCCCATGATTTTCAATCATTTTATGTAACTATCACTTATTTGTTTCTAGTGTTGTAATTATTTATATTAGGGTATGTTTTGGGTCCTTTGTTTGGGGATAATAGAGAGGACGCAATCTAGAGAAGTCAATTTGGTTGGGCTATTAAAGTTACCGTTGGTAATTTGTGTTCCTATGACGAATTCGGTTTGAATTATGTCGAGATATGAATATAGAATTATATATGTTAATTTTAATTTAACCTATTAAATTAAACCGATCATATCTCTCAAATTAAATTAAACAGGTAATGTCAAAGATTGTAACTTTTTCTTAGCTCGCACTTTGGATTTGGGCTACACAGTCCAGTTATAGACGGAGTTTCTTTCGGCCTTTTTGTATCCAGTCCAACAAATGTTCATGGGTTCGGTCCCTTCTGACTAGGCCCCTATTTCGGGCCGAGGCTGATTTTGAAAAAACATTAAACTGGGCTTATATGGGCCGTGGGCTCAATATCGCCTCTGCCTTTGCTAAAAGAGCCGAGTATGACCCACGTGTCAGCCCCCAACGAATAACTGCGGGCAAGTAGATATGGTGGCGGTGACATCACCGGCCTCCTTGCGCTCACCGTTTTTCCAGCGAACCCGAAGCACTAGAACCTCGATCAGATCATCCTCCTTAGCATCATCATCATCCATGGAAGAGCGGCAATCGCACCCGAGGCGCGTGGTGGTCTGCGGAGGGGGCGTTATAGGAGTCTGCACGGCTTACTTCTTGGCCAAGAAGGGCGCGTCCGTCACGCTCGTCGAGAAGTCCTCCGTAGCCTGCGCGGCCTCCGGGAAAGCCGGCGGGTTCCTCGCGCTCGACTGGTGCGACGGTCAGCCCCTCTCGGCGCTCGCCCGGGCCAGCTTCGATCTCCACCGTTTGCTCGCACAGGAGCTCGACGGGCCCCGAGCCTACGGCTACAGACCCCTCACCACTCTCAGCCTCTCCGTCACAGAATCCCCAGACCCTCCTCCCTCCGGTTCCACACCCTCCGGTACCTCCAATGCCGTGCCGGATTGGGTCGACGGGCTGGTTCAGAAACCCAGGACCATAGGAACCCCAGCGACCACGGCCCAAGTCCACCCCCAGCTCTTCGTTCGAGCGCTAATTTCCAAAGCCGTCGAGAATTACGGTGTGGAGGTGGTGATTGGGAAATTGGAGCGCGTGGAGGTGGAGGGCGGGCGAGTCGCATCGGCGGTGCTCGAAGGTGGCCGAGTCATTGACTCGGACGCGGTGGTTTTGGCGCTTGGGCCTTGGTCTTGTAAATTGGAACTCTTATCGTCGCTGTTCAGAGTGTACGGTCTCAAAGCTCACAGTATCGTTTTGGAGCCAAAAGAGCCCGACGCAATAACCGCACACGCGCTTTTTCTCGGTTACTATTCGTCTCAGGGAGGAAAACCCTTGGACCCAGAAGTGTACCCTCGTCCTACTGGTATGTTTGCTTCACAATTTCTTAACAGTTAAAGAATTTGCTTGTTAAGCTGAAAAAACAAGAGTGTTCTAAAGCCTGAATTTGGTGATTAATGGACCATCAGGGGAGGTGTACGTGTGTGGGATGTCGGCGGAGGCAGAGGTGCCAGATGATCCGGAGCAGATTGTGGGGAATCCGGAATCGATACGGGTGCTTAAGAGGGTGGCAGGGACAGTGTCCAGTCATTTGCGGGAAGGAGAGGCAGAGGTGAAGGCAGAACAAGCATGTTTCTTGCCTTGTACTGATGACGGTGTGCCTGTGATAGGGGAGCTTCCTGGGATTGCAGGGTGTTATGTGGCAACTGGGCATAATTGCTGGGGGATTTTGAATGGTCCGGCCACTGGGGCTGCCATGGCTGAGCTTGTGTTGGATGGGCGAGCTAGCATTGTTGATCTTACTCGGTTTAGTCCTGCTAGATTTGTTGGGCGTAGGAAAGGTTTGGTTTAAATTTTTTGGTAATGTTGTGATAGTTGTTGCTAAATAAAAAAAGCTTCAGTTTTGTTCTGTCAAATGTATGCGCCTGCAACATGGTTGCTTGGAGTTTCACTTTGATCAGCTACGTTGTCCCAACAATCTCTCCCTTTACCTGTTTGAAATTTCTGTTTGGACGAAAACAACAGCTAGCGGGGGTGTTTGACACAATATAGGTCTATAATATGGTCATACACAATTTCCTGTACATGTAAATCAGCAAGAGGAATGCCATGAATATAAGATGCAGATGGCCCAATGAAGAAACAATTATGAAGTTCTTCCATCTTATCATGGATGGGCTAAAAACTTTGATACGCTTTATGTATTTTCCGAACAAAGGTCAGCGTCCATTGTCCATTGAAAAGCCCCAAGTATGATTTGAAAACAGGATGGTGCATAAAAATACCAGGAAGGAGGGTCATAGGTTAATCTGTCAAAAGTAGGGAGTTCTAGAATCATCTCGAAAATGGATGGTTGAGATCAGTAAATGTATGTGCTCCATGCATGACTGTTGAAGGCCCATCTCTTGCAGTCTCACATTATATCCCTTTTCCTGGTCTTTGTTGAAAATCTTCGATCTAGAGGGGTGAATATCTCTTGCAGTCTCACATTGTATCCCTTTTCCTGGTCTTTGTTGAAAATCTTCTAGAGGGGTGAACAGGCATTTTTAGACCAATCACAACAAATATTAACAAATTAAAATCGAGAATAAACCAGAGCCTAAACAAATCAATAACAGATTTTAGTGACGAAGTTAGTACATTTTAAAAGTAAAACCACTTTAAAGCAGCCAAACTGAAGAAATTCATCCACTATAAAAGAATTAAACTACACAGTTTATACTTACAAAACATTTGTAACAAACCTTGATGTGTACCTTGAACAAACGCAATATCTCTAGAACTTTGGGCTTGCAACCTGAAACTTCGTGGTACGAAGGTTTTTGTGATTTTGTGCGATTTAACCAAACTCTAAGACAGGTACGAACTTAAAGGCATAAGGATGAATAAGGTCTCTCTTGGCTCACAAAATAATGGTCTCAAGGTCTCTAACAAATTATGCACTTTGGTGTTTATATTAACACTAGAGAAATGCATAGTGTTTTGGTGCAATTAAAATAATGAAACAAAAAAAATCAATTTTTAAGGTGGCGTTCAGACGAGTAATTGGGCTCCATTTGAACATGGCTAGACAGTTTACACTCTGGCAGCATTCTTAGGTAGTATAATTGATTAATTGAGTTTCCAACAAAGAGTCTCTACCTAGCTGCAATCTTCAACTCATTCAGACGTGGTCTAACAAAGACATTGATCTACCACTCTTCATTTGTTCTTCATTATGTTACGGTCCTTTAAGATGGTCTTCAAATCTCTACTAATCTCTTAAAAGTTTATTTTATTTCGATTTGTCTTTATTTATATATTAGTCTTTATTTCCATATAAAAGTCTTGATGACTTAACCTTAGTTTATATTTCATTAAGAGCTGTTGACTCAACCCTAGAATATGTAATGAATCATCTATTTAACGAGGTTAATGCTATGAATAAAAATATGAAAATAATTAATCCCAAATTTTGTGTTTGAAAGGTCTAGGTTCCCTTAAAATCTAAGATTTAGATTCCCTTCAAACTTAATTTACCCCGTTACGAACTTAGGTTCGTAACACATCCCATGACTTATTTGAATGATTCGTGACTGAGCTTCTCAATAGTACACTTTAGCTTTAGTTGATTTTCAAAGATGATCCTCATTGTGTCGAGCTCCAATAGAGTGGTTCTAGAATTATTATGAAAATAACTCATTCAAACGTGGTGAATTAAGGTACCAATTGAACGTCACTACCATTTTCTTGTAACACATCTCATTTGGACCCCCACCAAATTTAGAACTCTAACCAAGCTTATTGGAACGCTAAATTTGACGGAGATTTTGAATATGAGTCCCAACTTAGCCAAACCAATTTAGCCGTACACGAATTTGTAATGAAAATTGTATCAGCCAACATAAAACTTAACATATGTGCCGATAACCCAACTTTGTTATTTTTGTCTTTAGCTTTGCATTGGGTTGGTTACTCTGTCGGCAGAAGGCTCCTTTTTGTAATAGCTGGTTTTGCTTGTAAATTCCTAGAACCCATGTGTATCTTTTTATATTTGTAACGAAATATTATCTTTCCAATAAAAGGAAAAAAAAAGGAAATTATAACCAACTTTGATTACATGTTCAATTATCATGGAGTTAGGTTAAATTACACGCATAAATTCTTTTTTTTTTTTAATTTTAAATATTTCATATTTATTCATTAAAAAAATAAATATCAAAAACATAAAGTTCTTACATCAGAGGGGGCATAAAGCTCTGATAAATCATCATAGTTAAAGCTATGAGGGTACAACGTTATAGATACAAACATAAAAATCTTACAATCAACTGAATCAAGTTCTATCTATGACTTCAACATACGTTAACCCAATGTCTAAACTTCACTTATAGAACATATATGCTCAATGCAAACTCAATCTAATATATAGGTAATCCATATTCCTAACTTTTATTTTCCTAGCCATAAAGAGCAAAACTCTCACACCGAAACTAAATCACTCTCACCCCAAAAGCCAAGACAAAAACCTTCATCCCAAAAAATCGCTCATGAAAGCATATATAAGGAGAAGTCAAATCTTTATTCAAAAAAAAAAAAAACAACAACAAAAAATACAATAAAAAACCAACAAACAGTTACAACAGTCGAGGCGAGGGAGGCAAAATACACTAGCCAACGGATGGTGGACGAGATGGAGCTGTGTTTGTGACAGTGGGCAGCTAAGGAACACAGTTGGTCGGCGTGTGGCGTAGCACGATGGAGGGCGGATGGAGGCGGTGCAACATAAACAAAGAGATGGCCGAAGCAACTGGATTGATGGGAAAAACCAAAAAAATAAACTAAAAAAGAAAGGAAAAAACAAGAAACGGAGAGAGAGAGAGGAAAAAAGAGGGAAGTACGCGAGTAGGGAGGAGGGGAATTGGGAAATGAGGAGTCTTGCTCCCTCTGATGTTTTTTTTTTTTTTTTTTTCTCTAGGTTTTCTCTATAGCCTAGGGCCGGCTGCAAAAGCTGTCTCTTTCCATAAAGTCATTGTTTAAACAAGTTTATTGTTTTGGCAAGTCTAGAACTAAACTAATAAATAATGAGCAACAAATAACAATTAAAAGCGGAAGACAATAATAGTTGACTTGAGGAGTATTTCTGGGCCTTGATCGACGAAGTCAATTGTCTGCATGGCTTGGATTGCATTGTCGCAAAGCTCGGATTTTTTTCGCATCCAGCCCTGCAAAAGGAACCCATCAATGGCTTGGATTACATTGTCACAAAGCTCGGCTTGTTTACACCCAGCCCTAAATCGGAACCCATCAATGTCACCACATTAACCTAACTCTAGGCCTGGCCCATAGAGCACCAAAGTACGGAAGGTTGGCCCACGGAGATTGTGACCGCATTGGCAGAACCCCAAAAAGAGAAACAAATGAGTTTGGTTGGGTCGGGTGTTGCGTCGTTATATTGCAAAATTCACTATTCACGGAACAGAGACTGATGCAGATCCACATGGCCCATATATCGCAAGAAATTGAATAGCTTCACCAGCTTGCGGCAGTGCTGTCCATTTATCAACTTAACACTCAAGTTTCTATCAACGAATATGACATGTTGGAGATAAGACTAGAGATAAGTACTAAAAAAGTCTGTGTCCATGGTTCCAAAATCTTCTGAGTACTGTGTGTTTTTTACACGTCTTTTATGAGAAGGTAGATCTGAGATGCAATAATATATCATTCAAAACCATATATGGAAATTTACAGATTAAATATGGCAATTTTATTAAGATATATAGACACGGTAGAATTTGGTATGAGTAGGGGCTAAAAGCAAAAAAAATTTAGTGGGTAGGGGCAATAGGGCATAAAAAAAAAAAATTTACCTTAAATTTTTTTTTCATTGTGTTGGGGGGGAGGGGACATGGCCTACACCGGTTACCTCCAATTCCGTCACTATGTCTTGCGGCGGTCTATATTTTAATAGTTAACTTGATAAGTATTATGTGAATTGTCATGTTAGTTTGTGAATATGACAATCTAAATTTTAGTATTTGAACGCTCATCCAATTCTTAGAATTTTAAGAGTATTAAAAATGTTATTAACGACATCTCATTTATTCCCTTTGATTTGGAATTTTGTAGCCAGTATTGATGTGCTAAAGAGGGATGTCCTTGTTGCGTGATAATCTATTGAGATAATGCTCTAATCCCCATCTGGGTGGACAGAACTCAAGACAAATGCAATAGAAAAACAACCATGGTGTTGACAAACTGCCATCTGCATACATGTGTTGACCAGTTCATGTCTTAGGATTCACGGGGTTGACTGATCCACCTTTCGAAGCTAAAGCCAGTTTGCAATTTCCTCACTTCCACGTTCATGTCTTTTTCTATTTGAAAAAGAAAAGAAAAAAGATAAAAGAAAAACACGTTCATTAATTACCATGCATCTGTTTCTCTTTCTGGTTTCATAACTCAAAGGACATGAGTAATTGAGATTAGTGGGAAGCACGTGCAATTACAGATAAAATTTAACTTTTTTGACGAGATTCAACCCACTTTTGTAGGGGTATATGTGATAAAGATGATCTTAGAAAAGTACTGTTTGAGTAATGAGTAAGGAAACGCATGGTTCCTAAGAGGCCAAGACAAAAGCAGACTCCACTGTCTACCACCCACCAAAGCCACCCACATGCCAGGTTCTTGAATTACGGCTCTTTCATGCGGGCTCTTTCGTAATTACTGTTAAATTGCTAGCAGTAAATTACAAGATATTTTAATCTAGCAGGATGACATTATGGTACAAAGTTATAGACTCAATTTCTTCTTACGTACCCATGAAGAGAGGGAGAAAGAAACAAGATCCGTTCAATGGGGGAAGAAAAGTGAAAAAGCTGCTATCTTCACGACTTGAAGTTTGCCCTGCCCCTGCCATGCAATTCTGCAGTTTTTACTTATTTTTTAACCTTCTGGGAAGCTCAGGCAAAACAGAAGAAGAAAAAACCCTTAGACGAGGCTTTTATCCCCTCTCTCACTCCAGTCCAAAGTTACTAGACTTATTAGACGTTATTATATATGTTTGATATTGTTTTTTAGTGGTTTTTTTTTTTTTTTTTTTTTTTAACGTCGAGTAATTCTATTTAGTAGACTATTCTACTATATAATAGTACTCTTTCACGTGACATAAATATGAAGTAGTTTTGAATGTTGTGTTGTTTGTCAATGTTTTTGTTTTGAAAAAAACAAAAAAAAAACGTTAACAAACAAAGTCATATCTCTATAATCTTCTTACTTGCATGTTCAAGTTGTTGAAGGTTTTTGCCACATATTCAACAAATATTTCAAATTCAACTTTTGACTTTCACAATTTACTCTAACCACTTGGCTGAGAGGTGAAGTTTGAACCCAAGCTAAATGGTAATTTAACAGTTTCACCAATAAGAGTAAATAAAGAAGCATGTTTATGGAGGATACAAGTAGAGTGATTGTAATATTGTATGCTTGTATCCATACTGCCAAGATGCCGTCAAAATCCTGATCGTTGGCTTTGGTGGATCCAACATGACCTTTCCAAAAGTTTTTCGCTTTTTGGTCATCTTACTCAAACAGCCATGGCCCAACGTCCACCTCCAGCCTCTCTTGTAGCTATTACCATCTTTTCACATAAAGAAAAAGTCACCGCTTTAAAGCTTTTCTAACCATTTTTTCTCTTGCAATTAGAGAAAGAGGAGGAATAGCAAAGACCAAGATGAAAAGCTTTGTTATTAAACAAGAGGGGCATTAGAAATCCTCAATGTGGTCTACCTAACAAAGCAGGGACCAGATCTTTCAACATTTGGTGTGTTAATTATTTAATATTACAGGGGGTTCAACTACTTTTTTATTCATGAATTATTTTCTAATGAAGCCAGTAAAGCTGCCACAAAGAATTTTGGCAAAAAAAAAAAAGGGGGCAAAGGAGAATAGAAAAAAGGAATTAGTTCATGTTGGATGGCATGATGCATTTCATGTGTTTGGGTTACCTTTGGGGGCTCTAAAAAAGTAAAGCAACTCTGTACACTGAAGGACCAAAACCAAAACCAGAATCTAATATCAAGTATGGCTTCTTTCCAATAAATCTAGTGGCAATTCTGCAGAATGTGTTAGGAATTGCTGCAGAATTACCATGGTGGTCCATCTGTTCTAGTCCATCATCACAATGATGACATCTTGAAGAAGAATCATAGCACTATCTCAGTGCATTCTGGTGGCCATACAGTTTAGTTAACGATCAATTGTAGGCCTACAACTCTTTTATAACTTGTTGATACGTGTTAGCATGTGATATTGGCTTGCTTATAAATGGGCCATGGTCATATTAATTTTGAGAGCTCAGACTTTATTGAATACATTTTTCTAGTACCTCTGAAAGCAGGACAGACAAGATTTATACCTGCTAGTCAATAGTTTGAACGGTGGAGAATTAAATTGAAGATCAAATTTCTCAGCAAGTACCCATTAGCGATGCTGGATGAGATAGTATTAGGACCCCCTTTGGACCCCCAACAATAATGCTGCCTCTGCATGCTATGCTTAATAAAGGTAGTTTAACTTATTAGTTTTTTTCCCTTTTAGACTGTGGATTCATTGATAATTCATTTATTTGATCATGTTTAAATTATTGGAGAATCAATCAAATAAATGAAAATATTCACCCAAGGTCATAAATCTATGGCAGTACTTCAACGCAACGGCTGGGGGAGAAAGAAAATGTAACCGCTGGCAATATAATAATGGTGAAAACAATAATTTAATCAGGCTACATAAAGTCAATCTGAGAGGGAGTTTCTGCAGTGTCCCGACTCCACCTTGGTGTCTTGTTGCAAAGATGCTATTCGGGCACCATCCTTTTTGCTTGTTTATTTATTGGGCTGGAATGTGAGCACAAGAAAGAGATCGAGGGAACAAAACAGCGGTGAAGGCATTTAATCATTTCTAGTAAAGCCTTAATTAATAGTAGCTGCAGAGCTGCACAGAGAGCATATAGGTACTTTGCATTTTCTACGCTTGTTCTCATTTTTTTACAGTCTTCAGTCACATGGTCCGTGCATCATCATAAATCTCAGTTACCTCTCTGCTTCTGTCTCTCTCTCTCTCTCTCTCTCTCTCTCTGTCTGTTCGCATAGGAGAGATGTGGGATCACTGTGTAAAATGATGAGCTTCCAAAGTGTCCATCTCCATTTATGGTGGAGAATTCTTGCATTTGTTCTACTTGTAGTTCAATCTCGTGGGCTTAGCACAGATGGTATTTTGTTGCTTTCTTTCAAGGACTCTGTTCTCAGTGACCCCTTATCCGTGCTACAGAGCTGGAACTACAACGACCAGACGCCATGTTCATGGAAAGGAGTGATATGTAGTACTGCAACTCGAGGCTTAGCCAATTCTCAATATCATCGGGTGATCGGCTTGGCTCTTCCAAATTCTCAGCTTCTTGGTTCAATTCCTGCCAATCTGGGCATGATTGAACACCTCCAAAATCTCAACCTCTCCAACAATTCTATCAATGGGTCTCTGCCTTCTTCTCTCCTCAACTCAACCGAGCTCAATTTCCTTGACTTGTCAAACAACTTGATCTCTGGTGAGCTACCGGAGACCATAGACCTTCAAAACCTCCAATTTCTTAACCTCTCCGACAATGCCTTGGCGGGAAATATACCCAACTATCTCAGCACTCTGACTAATCTGACCTCTGTTTCTTTGAAGAACAACTACTTTTCTGGTACTCTTCCTAGTGGGTTCGAAGCTGTTCAGGTTTTAGATCTGTCCTCGAATCTGCTGAATGGGTCTCTTCCTCCTGACTTCGGTGGTGCTAGTCTACGTTACTTGAATATCTCCTATAACAGGTTTTCTGGGAAAATCCCATCACGTTTTGCCGAGAAAAATTCAGGTAATGCTACTATTGACTTGTCATTCAACAACCTCACTGGAGAAATCCCGAAATCTGTTGTTTTTATGAATCAAGCATCCAAATCGTTTTTTGGGAATCCTGATCTGTGTGGGGAACCAACCAACACTCCGTGTCCAATTCCTTCTTCTCCTTCTTCTCCGCCTAATGTCACTGCTCCGACTTCTCGTCCTGCGATCGCTGCGATTCCAAAGACAATAAATCCAACCCCAGAAAACTTGTCACCTGGGTCATCTCAGCAAGGAAGGCAAAACGGGATGAGACCAGCAACGATCATAGGAATTGTGCTCGGAGATATTGCCGGAATTGGAATTCTCGCTTTGATTTTCTTGTACGTGCACCAGTTGAAGAAGAAGAAAAAGAAGAAGAAGAACGCGGAGAGTGCACTCCCAAACGAAGCTAACACAGCGAAGGATGATTGGTCATCATCGTCCTCCGAGTCAAGAGGGTTCACGAGGTGGTCGTGCCTGCGAAAGACTACGGAAGAGGAAGAGGGTTCAGAGGCCAACGGCTCTGATAACGAAGAAGAACACCAAGGTGGTCAGAAGGGTCCAGAGAATCAACGGCAACAAGAGCAGGAGCAGGGCAAAGGAGGGACATTGGTGAGCGTTGATGGCGGTGAGAAACAACTCGAGATTGAGACGCTGCTAAAGGCTTCAGCTTACATATTGGGTGCCACCGGTTCGAGCATTATGTACAAGGCTGTGCTTGAAGACGGTACTGCATTTGCGGTCCGGCGGATTGGTGAGAGCAGCGTCGAGCGGTTCAAAGACTTCGAGAATCAGGTCCGCGTCATAGCCAAGTTGGTGCACCCCAATCTGGTTCGCATTCGTGGCTTCTATTGGGGCGTCGATGAGAAGCTCATCATCTATGACTTTGTTCCAAATGGCAGCCTCGCCAATGCCCGTTACAGTAAGCTCTCTCTCTCTCTGTCTCTGTCTCTGTCTCTCTCTCTCTCTCTCTGTTTTTGGCGCATTTTAGCATGTTATTAAGGTTTTCTCTATAGTGCGCTGTGAGCAGTGATTGCTGACGGTGGAGTAGGTGGAACTGATATTGTTTTGAATGCATACAAGTCAATGGTTAGCCCCGCATGCGAGAGTGATAGCGATACACGTACCCAGATTACTAAATTTTTCCGATGTGGGATTTTTTGTGTGGTCACTCTCATGGAAAGTGAACCCCATTTATGTTATAATCTTAAGTGACACATTTTGCCAAGTTGCTCTTTGACGGAATCTGATAATGGACATGGAATTTCAGGGAAAGTGGGCTCCTCGCCGTGCCATCTACCATGGGAATTCAGGCTCAAGATAGCAAAAGGGGTGGCCCGAGGGCTTGCGTATCTCCACGAGAAGAAGCACGTGCATGGAAACTTGAAGCCGAGCAACATCCTCTTGGGCTCCGATATGGAGCCGAGGATAGGGGATTTCGGGCTCGAGAGGCTCGTATCGGGTGACACGAGCTATAAAGCCGGCGTATCGGCTCGAAATTTCGGGAGCAAGAGGTCCACGGCATCACGTGACAGTTTCCAAGATCTAGCATATGGGCCGAGCCCCAGCCCAAGCCCAAGCTCCGTTGGTGTATCACCTTATCATGCACCCGAGTCGCTTAGGAGCCTAAAGCCCAACCAAAAATGGGATGCGTACGCTTTTGGGGTTATATTGCTTGAGCTGCTGACGGGGAAGGTTGTAGTATTGGATGACATGAGCCAGGGAAGTGGGGTTTTGGTTGAAGACAAGAGCCGGGCTTTGAGGATGGCTGACATGGCAATCCGAGCTGAGCTGGAAGGAAAAGAGGAGGCCCTATTGGCTTGCTTCAAGCTAGGCTATAGTTGTGCCTCTCCAATCCCACACAAAAGACCGCCAATGAAAGAAGTCCTGCAAGTTCTTGAGAGATTTCCACCTTCATTTTCGTCATCACACTATTATGGTCCCTAAGAAGATTGGACGCTTTTGTAGAGATCGTGTATGAATGATTGACTCATAGGTTGCCATTTGTCTTTTTTTAAGGTTTTTTTTTTTTTTTTTTTGTTATAATTGTGTGAGCTCATTGAACAGATCATCTTGTTGTGTGACACTAATTTGCCCTTATAATTCTTCTTCCATACTTAGGAATTCTGATATTAATAATGCTTTCTCCCCTACAAATCTTAGTCAAAATTGTTATGTTGGTAATGGTAGATGCTTGTCATGTCATGTGTTAATTGATTAATAAAATCATGTTGTTGGCTTTTTCAATATTTTATGGGAATATTTAATTGGCACGACAACCTATATTTGTTGGACCCCGGATGGTTTGAAGTTTGTGGAAATTATTGACTAAAAATAAGATATTTTATTATTAGACTGCTTGATTTTTTTATTTCTTTACAAAATTTAAGATTGCGGGGCTCACTTGTCTCGATCATATAATTTTAATGGCCTACAAATAAATACAAGGAGACATTTTAGTTGGTATTATCTATGTAACAGAATGTAAATTTATGGAGAAGGGTATTATGAGTAAAGAGTGCGAAATAGGTAAGGAATTTGTGGGTCAATGGTATTTTAGTCCAAAGAGTACGAATAGAGGAAATTAAAGGCTGTCTATTAGGCACTTAAGTCTTAGAGGTCTTACCATCCCTTTTGTCTTCTTACTGGAGGGGTGTTATCGATTTGATTTTGGTTCATTGTCATAACGAAAACGCACATCTTTCGTAATCAGTAACGTCAGTCACTTGGAAAAAACATACACTTAGAAAATACCAGACCTTTGGGGGAGGTGGGAGCAATCTTTCTTCCCTCTCCCTTTCTTGTTTTTTTCCCTTCTTTTTTCAGTTTATTTTTATTTTTTCTTTTTCCAACCAGTCTACTCGCTCTAGTCATCCTTTTACTTATGTTGCGTTGCTTCCATCCACCCTCGTGATGTGCCGCTCTTTGCCTCCCGGAATCGTTTGGGCTTTAGATATAGTTTTTCAAATCTAGATTTAGTCTCCTCAACTGGTTTTGCTCAATCATGCACCAACCCACCGTGCTCCCCGGCTCCCCAGCTGTCCATCGGCGCAAAACAGCTCCATCTTGTCCACCTCGTGTCGGCTAGTGCACTTCGCCTTCTTCGTCTCAGCTGTTGTAGCTGTTTGCTGATTTTTTTTTTTTATTGTGTTTGTGTGTGTGTGTTTTTTTTTTTTTTTTTTTTTAATAAAGAGTAGTTTGACTTTTCCTTAAATCTACTTCCATGCGTGATCTTTGGGGGTAGAGGTTTTTGCCCTGGCCTTTGGGTCAAGGACGATTAGTTTTGATATGATGGTTTTGCTCTTATGGTTGGAAAAATAAAAATTGGGAATATGAGTTATCTATATATTAGATTGAGTCTACGTGGAAAAGATTTGTCTATAAGTGAATATTGGGTATGGGTTAGCGGATATTAAAGTCATAGATATGATTTAATTGTAAGATTTTTATGTCTGTCTCTATAACGTTGTAACCTCATAACTTTGATTATAATTTATCAGAACTTTATGCTCTCTAATGTAAGAGCTTTATGCTCATGAACTTTTTTAATTAATGAATATGAAAGATTCACCTAAAAAAAAGTAACATTAGTTTCGCTTCTTAACACTTGGTCAACCTATTCCATTATTCCCCCTATTTTCCCATCCCTTGCTACATGTGCTATCTTTACTAAGGATATGTTTGGGTTTGCGATTTCAAAAAGTATGATTAAAAATTGACGATTTGAAAATGTGATTTTTAAAAACTCAATTAAAGTGTTTGGCAAAATCACAATTTGACATTTAAAATCATAGTTTAACCTTTAAAATTAAAGACTTGTTACACATCATTCTCTGAACCATCTTTTAATTATCTCTCTTTACAAATATAATGGATCCACCATTAGATTTGTGAATTCATGTGGGTCATACAAAAATTCAATGGTAGAAATAATGATTTTTTTTTTTATCATTTCTCTTAAAATTATTATTATTATTTTTTTTTAAAAAAAAAAACTTATTACTTGCGATTTGAAAATACTGATTTTTTGCATTTTAAAATTGCAATTTTTTAAAAACGCAATACTAAACAATCCATTTTCTGCGATTTGGTTTAAAATCGCACTTTTTGTCTATGAAATTGCAATCTCAAACGCACCCTAAGACCAAAAACATGAATGCAATGGGAGTAGGAGCCAAGTGGAGTGTTAAAGGTTTAGATTAAACATTTGGTTTATTTTAATTTTTTTCACATACACAAGTGGAGTTCGAGCTTATCTTTACAAGATGACAAGCTATTCAATTATATAATCTAGTGCACAAAAAAAACTAATATTGTAATGTATAGAATAAAGAGCGAGAAAGACCTAAATTATAATCCTCTTTATTTTACTTGAAATATAAAGGTTTATTTCATAATTAAAATTAAATTTTATAAATTTAATAATGTAAATATTAACACATTGTGAATAGGGGGAACTAAACATTTAAGTGTGGGGGCAACTAACAAAAAAAAAAAAAAAGGTTTGGTTTAGTCGCCTTTCTGGGCTTAGAATCAAATTTGAGCAGGAAAAGCCTTTAATCCGCTGAACCCGAACCAGGCCCAATAGATTTGGTTTAGTCCAGCTCCAACCAACCATTTTGAATTGCAAAAATCCCGCTCCTCCTATTTTTAAATTCCCACTCTTTCTAACTCTCAGAGCCGTTAAAAAGTATAAGCACTCTCCTTGAACGCTCAGACAGAGAGAGACAGACAGACAGACACTCTGAGAAATCAAGAAATGGCGACGAATATCGGCATGATGGACTCGGCTTACTTCGTCGGAAGGTCTGAGATTCTCGCATGGATCAACTCCTCCCTCCAACTCAGCCTCTCCAAAGTCGAAGAGGTTCGGTTCGCTCTTCCACTGTGCTTAAACCCTAACTCTCACAATTCATTCTGATAAATAATTTTCTCTATTATATAATCCAAATCTATGTGCGCATATGGCGGATCTGTGTGTTTCAGGCTTGTTCGGGTGCGGTCCACTGCCAGCTGATGGACGCCGTTCATCCAGGGATGGTGCCGATGCACAAGGTCAACTTCGACGCCAAGAGCGAGTACGAGATGATCCAGAACTACAAGGTTCTTCAGGACGTCTTTAACAAACTCAAAATCACTAAGGTTTTTTTTTTCTCCTCTTATATTTGATTTTTTTGTGCATTTGGCCCCTACAATTCGTAGATCTTGAAACTTTAGTTGATCCGTCTCTCTATTAAAGTTTCTATTAATTTTTTTACGCATTTGGTTGAAATTTGTTCAAATTTTTATTATTGAAGTTTGTTTTTCTTCTTTTGGCGCTTGCGTAGTACATTGAGGTGACCAAGCTCGTGAAGGGAAGGCCGCTTGATAATTTGGAGTTCATGCAATGGATGAAGCGGTACTGCGATTCCGTCAATGGAGGTGGCCTGAGCAAGTAATTTCAATTTCTTGCCCTAATTTCTACTTTTCTTCATTGAGATAGTATACATGCTATTTGCTTGCGCTGTTTGTTTTGATATGTGATTGTGACATTACAAGAAACTTGAAATTGAAACTGCCAAAAAAAAAAATCCAATTGAAACTAAATTTGATCGGACTGGGATGTGAAAATCTCTTCTCTTTAAGGAGATTAGAGGTCTCTGCATTGACGCCTTGTGTAGTAGGCCTCCTATGTTTTCTATCTAAGTAAATTTGTTCAAATGTAGGGGCATTTGACACTTAGTATGTTTCTGATGCACTCCTTGTTCTTACAAACTGGTGTCAATAGCGAATATGTAGAGGTGAATTATATATGTAAATGCCTTCTAATCTATGTAACTAGATTTGTGGACTTGGGTGACTTTCTCGTTTTGACTGAGAGAAAAAGCTTATGTTAAAATGGGTGGTGAAATTGTGCTAGTTACAATCCTTTGGAGAGAAGAGAGTCTTCCAAGGGAGGAAAAGAAGCAAGCAAGAAGGCGGCTCCATCACAATCTTCAACCAAAGGTTCTACCACTGCCCCGAAGGGTCATTCCTCCCACAGTGCTCGAAGGACTGAAGTGGCTTCTGGGAATCCTGCAAATCAGTCCGTAAAGGCCTCGAGACCCACATCTAGTGGAGGCCCGGCATACGATGAACAGGTACTAAGTTTGTGCAGGACACGAAATTTTGGTTCAGCTTGTTGAGGGTCTAATACTATCCTCCATGCAGATCACGGAGTTGAAGCTGTCAGTGGACAGTCTTGAGAAGGAGAGGGATTTCTACTTTGCGAAATTGAGGGATATTGAGATTCTCTGCCAAAGTCCTGAGATAGAACATTTAGCTGTAAGTACTCCGAAGTTATTTCATTTTTGTGGCAAGGCAAAGTACTCTTTTGCAATTGAAATCGATGGTTTCCATTCTTTTTGGCAGGTTGTTGGAGCAATAAAGAAGATTCTTTATGCTACAGAGGATGATGCATCTGTGGTAGCAGAAGCTCAAGCCATGCTGTCCCTTCACCATAAGGAAGCAGAGGCCTTGAGTCCCATTGCTGAGGTTTCGGAGGAGAGGAACAGTTCGGAAACTCAGAAGAGAAAAATCATTGTGAATTTTGATGTCGATGCTGCTGCCATTGCAACATTGTCTCCGAAGCAAAGGATGTCTGATGCTTCCGATGTCCATTGCAGTGGGTCACCCCTTATGACTTACTGATTATCCCCTTCTTTCTTGGATGTAATCTCAATCCCATCTTCACAGAACAGTTTTCATAGAACATCTAGCCTACATATATCTGGTCCTCTCTTAATGTGTCAAATGTAGTTTCAACAAGTGATGGAAGGGACATGGGATATATCTATATACAAACCAAGTTGTTTCAGAGCTCCAAGTTGTCTGCTTGGTAGATGTAACAATGATATCCTCTCCTTTTTGCAGCTTGGATTTTATGTTACTTGCTTTTACCTAAGATGTATTATTTTGGAGTAATTTAAGAGGATATCCATGGCCTTATAGCCATATATTTTTTAATGCTTTTTAGTGGATTTAGTTCTTTTCTTACGCGACCGAGTTGGACCTAATGGTGTGGGGTGAAAATGTAAATCTTTGGATCTAATGGGTATCATGTGGTTGTGTTTGGTTGCAGAACTTTGACCACCATGCAAACTCCTGATCTTCTGGCTACCCAAATGTTCTCTGAGAACAAACTAACCAACGACCAACTCTCCGTAAAATATGAAAAGAAAGAGAGAACAATTAAATTATATAAACTCTTAATGATCACACGAGAAAGCTCATATAATATAAAATCACGTTCACCTTCAACACTTCTACTACTTTTGGGCCTGAGAAACCTTCAACATGAACACACAAGCCATAAAGGTATAATCACAATCCTTTGTTTCATAATTAATTTCCTTTTGTAAAATAAGACTGAGTTGATGAATTTAATTATTAGGGGAAGGAGAAAACGGATGAACAGAGAGCAACAGAAACAAGGGTGGACACGGTGGAGTGCTGGTCTTCACCGGGGCAAGGCCAAGAGGTGAGGAGCGTGCAGGTGATTCACCAGCCCCATTGCTCTGGAAATTCAACCACTAGTGGTGGTCTCTTGGCTGCTGCTGCTGCTGCTGCCGCATCTACCCTTCAGTCTGTCAAGGATGCTACTTCCTCTAGAAAATAGCAGCACAAAATTACCCTCTTATTATTATTTTATCAAAATCCCATCAGCAGGGTGTTTTCTTTTTCTTTTTCTTTTCCCTTTCATGAGAAAAGTTGAATTGTAACTGCACTATGTCATTGATTGGATGGATGGTCTCTACATCAGTTTGATTCCACAACATTGATTATCATGTTGCTGAATGCAAAAGCCAAATGGTAAGAGCAAGATGTACCATATGTTGCCTAATGGAAACAGTTTTGCAAATAGGCTTTTAATTAAGCTAATCAAATTATGACTGATGGGTCAGCTTCCATGTTTTGGAAAAATCATAAACGGGCAAATCAATCTAAACAAAAATTTACACCACAAACCAACATATGAGAAGCTTGCAATTGCCTGAATATGAAACCATAAATGGGATAGTTTCCTTCTGCAACATCATGCATATTCTTTTACTCGCCCAACTTGTCCACTGACTTGGACACTTATCTATCCCAACGGTACAAAGAATGTATGCCAAACGACAATAGGGGAACCACCGAAAGCTAAACAAAGCTACAGTGCTTTATTCCTCTCTAATCTTCACGCGAATCCTGTTCTCTTTCCACTTTATGCCTCGGTCCACGTATGATTCTTGATGATTACTTAAGACACAAGCATATATTTTTTATTTTGCTTCCCTTTGCTTCTCAGCCAATTTGAAGGCCTAACTTGTATTTCCTCCTCACAAGCTTCTGTTGAGGTAAAGAACTCTTCCCTTTCTTCTTCAGAGATTGAGTTTCTTTTTTGTCTAATATATCTAGTTTGGTCTTGAATTTACCCTTTTTGCTGAAGCAGAGGCAGCAATGGGTTTGGCAATTTCTCGATTCGTGAAGATGCTTTTTGCAAGGAAAGAAATGAGGATTCTGATGGTAGGTCTTGATGCTGCAGGAAAAACCACCATCCTCTACAAGCTGAAACTCGGAGAAATTGTTACCACCATACCCACTATTGGTACAAATAGTCTTTTTTTTTTGTGAACAAACAAACTTTTGGTGCTCGTAAACATTTCAAAAAAGCAACCATGAAACACGTAGACATGTTCATGATGACCAATTGCATCATACTTTTCTAGACTACTTAAGGTTAATTAAGGCCTTTATTTGATCTGAATCTCTGTCAGATTCCTTTTTTTCTTCCAAATACGTGGGTATGTACATGTGTTACCAAAAGATGATCAGCTAGTAGAAAAGATAATTCAATAAAGCTAGCTAATGATTTCTTCGTACGTTCTTCTGCTTTGTCAAAAAGAATTTTTGGAACTCAATCAGCTATATTCAGTGAGATTTCTTTTCAAGCTGTTATCTTCCAACAAAAATCAGAAATGATATGAAGATATTGATCAGTGGATTCAATTTTTTATGTGCCAGGGTTCAATGTGGAAACTGTTGAATACAAAAATGTTAGCTTCACCGTCTGGGATGTTGGAGGGCAAGACAAGGTATAAAACATGATCATTTGAACTAAACCTTGTTTTCTTCTAATACCCAACAATCAATATGACATTTTGCACTATCTTATGTACTTGGAGAATATATACAAGTTAGGGTTCCACATAGTCAGCCAAGCTAATCAGGAACGTTTGTTTTCTACTTATAATCTAGATTCGACCATTATGGAGACACTACTTTCAGAACACCCAGGGTCTTATCTTTGTGGTGGATAGTAATGACAGAGAAAGAATCTCAGAAGCCAGAGATGAGCTCCATCGGATGCTTAGTGAGGTAATCACTATATCTTTCTTCACACTTGACCAATTCATTTGCTCTTTTTGGTTTCTTGCAGAATTTTCAGCAAAAGCTACTAGAAACTCTATAATATCTTTTGAGTTTACCTTTGCTTTCTGCAGGATGAGCTGCGTGATGCAACTTTGCTAGTGTTTGCCAATAAGCAAGACCTTCCAAATGCTATGAGTGTCTCTGAAATCACAGATAAACTAGGCCTGCATTCACTCCGTCAGCGCCGATGGTATATATATATATTGTGTTTCTTATGAGTCTTCAACAAGTTTCTGAAACCTATACAAGAAGAAACTAACAGCAATATTGTTGAAGATGAAATAGCTTTTAAGGAACTAAAATAGATTAATCTAGTTATGATTTCCCTCGCTTGTTTAATTGGTGGCATATTGGGGCAACACTCGACCCAAAAGTATTTTTATTTATCCGTTTGATAAAAAAATACTCGTTTGGTAAGAAAAATTAAAAGCGCTTTTAAGGATCCAAAAAACTTAAAATGGCCAAAACGCATTTTTGACAAAAGCTTAAAAATGAAGCTTTTACAAAAAAAAAAAAAAAAAAAAAAAAAAAAAAGCTTTTTGATTTAAAAGTTCTATTTCTTAAACACAATTTTAAACAGGCTCTTAGTCTAACTATACTATATTAACTACTCTCACTTGTGACATCTTATCGATACAAGACTCGATCTTTTTACACTCACACCTGTATATTCAGGTACATACAAGCTACAACTGCCACTTCTGGCCAAGGGCTTTATGAAGGTCTTGATTGGCTATCCAGCAACATCACTAGCAAGGCAAGATAACCCAGACTCTTTCTAAACTTTTTGTCCTAAAAAACTTTGACTGTAATGATTTCCTGCTGATACAGATATTCCCAGACCTATCCTTACTGTTTGTGTTTTTGCAATTTACAGGCATAACTTGAGAAGCTTGATGCAGCTTGTTTTAGAGCCATTGCCATATCAATCCAGAGAGTCTGCAACTAAAACTTGTGACTTTTACAAGTGAAAAGCA
Organism: Corylus avellana; assembly: GCF_901000735.1. Lineage (NCBI taxonomy): Eukaryota > Viridiplantae > Streptophyta > Magnoliopsida > Fagales > Betulaceae > Corylus > Corylus avellana. The sequence goes on from NC_081547.1 coordinate 3,088,409, forward strand.
TGAACATGAACTCTACATACGTGTGTAATTTTTGAATAACTATGGTAATATCAAACTACTATACGATTTGGTGTGATACCTCTCATTGTAAGTAACAAAAATTGGAACAGGATCCGTTCCATTTCAAAATCATATTACGATTCAGATTTTATTTTGTTGTATTTAACCTACTTTTGCGGCAATGTCGCATTTAATAAGTTCTATGGGTGCTTTGTGTGTGTGTCGGAAACTCCTAAGACAAATGTTCAGTTCTTGTTAAATGGTGTCTTTATTATCTTTGGCTAACAGGCTGAGCACTTCAATGTATCTAGGAACTCGGCTATGTGCAGATCTTGGTATTTTGATATTTCCAACGGTAGCTGGGGATGTCAGAGAGCTTTATTTAAGGACCTGTGGCAGAAATTTGCTACCGTTGATTTTTTTTGCATTTTTCATGTTAGGTAAAGGTCATTGATGAACAACTAGGGGCATTTCACATGGTGAATTTGCAATTACAAACTCCCTGTGTCTCTCTTTTCTTTTTAGTTTTGCCCCTTCCTAAAATTCTAATTTTGTCCTCGCTTGTTACCTAAATTAGCCTTATTTGCTCGATTTGTCTTGCTGCAATTTGATACTGATCAATTATGCTGAGAGGCCTAGCCCTAAGCACAACCATCTAAACTTTATCCCATGAAAAATGTTACTGGGATATACATCTCCCATAAATATACAAATTGTTTTGCTCTTACAGATTCTCCTACTGATTGTTCGCTATACATAGACTCGAAATCGATTTTACATTTGACCACATCTACAAGGAAAGAATCAAGCTCATGTTCTACAGATTGTACTGTTCCTAAAATTCTCCTCCTGATTGTTCAACATATATAGATTCATAATCCAAATCACATTTGATCACATCTTCAAGCTCATATTTGACAGCATCTATAAGGAAAGAGCAATTTAGTCATAATTGGCAACCAACTAAAAAAAGCAATTCCCATATGTAAAATATTTGTAATCATTGTAATCTCTCATGATTTATGAAAAAATCTGTTCTCTTGTTTGTGTATATATCTTTGCTCGAACTCTATAGTTATCTCTATATACATTTTTATCATTATAAGATATGTATAATCATCTACACTATCAATCTCTCTATCTCTGCCCCCCTCCCACCCTAGGTTCTCCCTTTCTTGTCGTTTCCTTCTCTTTTTTTATTTTTTATTTCCTTGCTTTCATTAGTTTTGTTGGTTGTATTTGCTCCAGGGAAAAAAAAAAGTACAAGATTTATTAAGTTTTTACTTCGAATAGTTAAACTGTTTCCCTATTTCAGATTCACCATCAAAAGAAACAAGGGAGTACTATGCTTTTGACAATTCCACCCATAAGACTTTTCTCGCTGTTCTCAACCACTACTAGCTGTTCTCAACCACTTCTGAATTATGTTGTCTCACGTGTACCATGTACTCTGGTGTTGTATCATCACCATCTTTAATATGTCCAGCATCACTTATTTTGTTTCTATAAAGTAATATGATAAAAGAAGGCTAATTTTTTAAGAAACAGAAGAATTGAAGAAAGAAATATCGCACCTAAAGGCAAAGCAAGTGAAGACAAAGAAGTAATACTAGACAGACAAAGATCTTCTTTTAATCACCATCCACTATGTTCCTAACTCCAATTTTTCATTGTTTAACCATCTAGATTAAAGTGCATTCATCATTGCAAATTTTGAAATTAATAGATTAAACTCATTTACAGCTTAACTACTCTACAATTCTTGATGCTTTTCAAGGAATTCTTGGGGTCATTAATGTGTAAACCATTGCTTTTGTCTCAGATAATCTAAGAGTAGATTAACCAAACTTAGTTTCTGCCAGAAGGACTACGATTCACGGCAAGGAAAAAGACCAATTAAAGGCCGTGTCCAGCCCGGGATCTTGAAGATAGTTAAAAATTTAAGTTGGTCGTTTTGCTCTAACTGTGTAAAGCGACCAAGACTATTATAGTATAGCCAGATGAGTCTCTTAACTAGAAACAAGGAGAATCTTGATCATTGCTCCCCATTAGGAGTAACAATTTATGTTCGCATGATGGATTTGAGTCGTATCAACACATGTGTATATATAAGTAAATCATAATCAAATTCATTTAAATAAACAAGTCAGGCTCCTCGACCAAAACTCTATAAATTTCATGCCTTAGGAATTGTAGGTCCTACTCCCCATATGCTTGTTCCCCCATAGCCGGCCAGCAAATATTGCATTGGCAAAAACCCAATATGATAACAGTGTAATGTGACCCTGGCTCTGCCTCTCCAACTAACCAAAATTATGGCTTTTGAAATTTATGCAACATTAACCAACCATAATGCAAAGATTTTTTGTTTTTGGTTTTCTTCCGTTAGTGCAGGGTTTTCCCATGCACTTGGTAGTCGTACGCCTTAACCAGCCGGCCAAAGCAATAATTAGTGACTAGAAGACGCATAAATGTGCATGCATGTTTCTAGGACCCGGCTGCGCCCCTTGCCTTAAGGAGTTGATGATTGGTGAGATAATGGAGGGGTCATTTTCATAATGCGGTGCATGCCATCTGGCTATTGCTTCCCTGGTATTACTACTATTCCTACCTATTTCACTTATGAACTATGATTATTAATGTTCTCCCACTCATGCCCTCCATCTCCAGCACATATCTTAGCATATGCACATTCAAAATGTTTAAAGAAATTTACCCAAAACTTCTCAAAACTACAACAAATTTCCAAAGTCTTAGCAATGGATTCGAGACTGTCAGCGCTAGAGAATTCAAAGCAGCAGAGCAGACATCACATGATTCTAGCGACAGGGGTTAACCAGCTTAGCTGTTGCGTTGAAAATCTCCATCTTTCTCTCTCTCTCTCTCACACACACACACACACACACACACACATGAATTATGATAATAAAAGATATATAATGTAATCTATGCCGAACTATAACAAACTTTAGGAGTAAAAGCTAAAGTAGAGCCACAAGCCATCCCCACAAAATCAAAAAGTTACCATCTATTCATTGGCCACTCTCAAAATTTCCAATATTCTTCTTCAACCTTTAAGCTTTTCAGGTTTTCTCGGTGGTTCAAAGTATCAAAACACCTTTTTTTCTGCTGTCCTGGCAGTTAGTGTTGTTCTTATACAAATTTCCTAGAACACTTTTTCCAATAAAAATTTATTCATAATGGACATCATCCGATTCCCCACAAGATCTAAAGGTTACCCAACTTCCCATACCTGTATTCTCAGCCTCCCTCCACCTTTTATCTTTTCCAGGGTTGTGTGTGTGGTTCTAAGGATCAAAATGCAACAAAGAAATTCATGTCCTTTCTTGTTCCTTTCATGAATGAGGAGGGGTTTCCTAAAACTTTCACTTTCATTATCACAAAAACTCGTATCAATAAACCGGTAAACACACAGCATGTCATTATGGATACTTTAAAACTGGTCTACTTCTGCTCTTAATTCCAAACTTAATTAGTGCCATAGGCAGATTAGAAAAAATATGGTCAAGAAATTGCAAAGCACATTATATGCAAAGACTTGCAGCAAAACCTAACTTCTAAGCGCTAACTCAATCGATCTTTTATTTAACAATTCATATTCGAAATCTAAGATGCTATACCGCACACAAATCATATTAGTTTTAACAGGGTACCCCTAAATAATACAAATAGAAAAAATCAGGCAGGTTAAGATGACAAATTATTTATTTACCCATTAAAACCAAAATGAGGGTTGCGAAAGTAAGAATCGGATGACATTCAAATATTTGTTTACTGCTCAAGTCAAGCTTATTAAATGGAAACAAAGTTTAACGTGTTTTACTATCAAGCTTAGGTTTTGGACCAGTTATCCACACAGAAAAGATTCCTTATATATGTGGAGCACAATATACAGAACACATTACTAGGAGTATAAATGGGCTCGCAGTATTTGTCAAATATATTATATAGTTTAGCACAACAGACATGTCTAGACTATTTTAAAATGCTAGATTAGTTTCGTTTTGTAAATCTAGGCAGTTCTGGAAGAGAGAGATGTTTTCAGAACACGAAGAGATAGTCAGCTAGCACCGACTTGGTTGTTGTTTACTAAGACTTTTGCTATTGAGTTTTGACCTTTTTGGAGGAGCTCTCAAATCCAGTTACCTAATCTAAAGAATATTTTAGACCTTGGGGTTTCAGAATTCCAATTGATCTATCTTCTTAAGTAACAGACCACTAAACAAGTACCATTCAGCTTTCACCTGCCTGTTTTTTTTTTTTTTTTTCCCTAAAGCTGTCAAGTAATCAGTGTGTCCAATTAAGAGAACAAACCAAAGACTTTTTGTTGCCTATCTAAATTAAGGTTCCACTACCACCAAAATTAATGAGATCAAATGGCTGGGAAAAAGCAATTTATGCAGATAAAGAAAAAGTCTTGGAATTATGTTATCTATACGCATGTGATATTCAAATTATCTCAAAATGTAGTAAAAGAAAAACTATGAGATGAGGTAAAGCAACACACTCACCGTTCCTTTTGTATTCATCCTACCTCCGAACTTAAATCAGAAAATGGGGAAGTAAAATACGATCTCCATATTCATTATCATAGATTCAGCCAGAAATGCAACGATAAATCATAGAACACAACATAATTGCGCCTTCAAAAGAGATATTGCTAATAATATGTGAAAGAGAAATTGTATCATGCCATGTTTAATAGTAGACATTGAGACAAAGGAAGATTAACGAGGGCTACTAAGCACACCCACAGACACACGATTTAGTGAAGGCAACCGCATCTGCTGATCCTGTGCTCTGCTCCTTTTGAAAGGAGGCTCTGGTGTCCGTGACGAGGAAGCGGACGCCACAGCCCATGCTTCATTGGCGCTATCCTGCGCTCTGCTCCTTTTGAAAGGAAACTCTGGTCGCAGTGCCGATGAATCGGATGACGCCACAGCCCAAGATTCATTGGAGCTATCACAGCTAAAAATTGCATCAATGACGCCATTTGGGCTGCTAGGTATGGAGAGATGCTTGCGATTGTGGCTTTGGTTGTGAATGTGGCCGTGGCTCTCTGACAATTCCAGGATGAGCTTATAGCACCCACAAACTATTTCCTGTTAAAGCCATCATCAAATCAAGCTCTTAACTAATAGATAGACTATTTGGAAAAAATTTGCAAAAGGAGGAGTTCCATGAAACATAGAAACCATGTAATTAGATACACACCTTACTGACTTTAAGTACACTCATAAGCTGGTTCTGATATTCCAGTGGATTACACGGCTCAATATCCTCGATTACACGAAGCATTGTTGCAGTAGCTAATACAGAAGGAACATAACTCATAACCCTTGGATCTGGAACCAAAACCCAATATTAAAGACAAAATCAGAAGTAGAGGAAGATCATAAATGAATATATCTCCGATTTTCAATATCTGTTGCATATGGGCAATTTCATAGACAACAAAGCAAATAACTATTTCATAGCTTACCGGCAACAAGAGAGAGAGTAAGACGCTCACACATCCACAGAAACTCCCAATGCAAGTGGTTCTTCAAGCCGAGCCTCCTGATAATGTGATCAAAGAAGGAAATTGGCGTCACCGGGTTCATCCTCCACTTAAGAGTGGACAGCACCAGAAGCTCCATTCTCTGAATTGTCTTTGCTTCAAACACATACTTTGATTCCCCCACCTAAAAATGACACGGAACCCCACATTAAAACATATGGCAAATACAGGAAACAAACATTATCACATTTAACAAACACCCAGGTTGCATGGATAAATCTCACATACTTGCAGGTCTAAGAGAAGTGGCACGTCGATCTCCTCCACCTTGGCAGCCAGAGAGAGACAAGCCACGGCGGCGAGTTGACTCATCCAGGGAATTTCCCTCTGAAACGTCCGGCTTGAAGCAAACCTATCAAAGTAATTCACAGCAAGAACAGCAGTCAAAGCAGAGAACCCATAGTGCGCTTTAACCGTCAAAATCCAATCCACAGCCCCTTTCCTGGCCACCATTAGAGACCCATCTGAGACCAGACTGCTCAAACACACGTGGGTATCTTCCTCTTTGGAGATTAGAGAAACAAGCTCTTCGTCCTCCCACCCCAAGTCATTCTCTACCAAAACCAAAGGGAAAAGTGAGTGCCTTTTCACATTTTCATCATGGTTCTCACTCTCTTTCTCTTCTTCCTCCACACCATTCTCTTCTTCAAAACTCTCTTCCGCACAGAACAGAGTATCAAGGAGCATTGGTGGACTTTGCAGCTGTTGGGTTTCTTCTTCTTGCAGAGCCATCACCTTCTAAGAAGAAGAGATTGAGGCCTGTGCTCATTATACCACGAAAAGTTTAAAGCTTGAACTCAGACCCATATCAATATTCATCCTCTGCATATGTTTCTCTCCACCACTTTACAATATTCAGAAAGAGACAGAGAGAGACAGAGAGAGACCCAAATGGAGTAAGCAGGCGAAGGGTTTTATCTGAGACGCCCTCCACGCCTGTCCTTTCTTTCCTGGTTTTTCTTTTCTTTCTTTTCTAACTTGAATTCCACTCCCAATATTTTCCACAATAAATAAAGGACAATATTAGGGTGTTTGGCGCGCAGGAAAGTGGAATATCTGTAAGTATATATGTATGTAACGCACACTGGCCGAGTCTGCGCACGAAAATAAGCAAATCCCTTATATAGAATCTGTATTAAAGAGTATCTGCACGCTGCGCAGTGCTCGCATAAAGGGAAAGTAGCAAAAAGACTGATACACTTGCATAAACAAAAAAGCAAAAGAGTGATACGTTTCGGTCCGATACGTATTCGGGTATCCGTGGTATATAATAGCTACGAAAGCCTATCAATTTTTGCAGTTTTGGGATATTGTCTCGTCGCCTCACTTACATCTAAAGCTCTTGAACCCACGCTCGGAAAGTTTATGAGTTTGTGTTTGGAATGTGTGGTGGACGCGCCTAAGAGGCGTTGTGGGTTGGTGTTTAGACAGCACAGGCGTTGACCATCTAAAACGGGATTGTCCATGTAGGAATGGAAAATTGTGCAACGCGCGACAGAGAGATGTTTTTTTATACTTCATTGGTGGGAATCGGTGGGTAGTGATAGGGTCACTCGCTGTGTCACGGCTTTCAGGCATTTGGACGCGTGGAACGATGGGAGAGAACTTGTCAGTCAACCGGATGACATGAGGATCATGAACTGTTGAGTGTAAAGAAAAATAAGAAAGGATGACAAGAACTGTTTGAATGTGAAGTAATGCCAGAGGCCACGGGGAGACCTGTGATTTATGTTTTTTTTTTTAATTATTTTAAAATTGACTTGATTTTTAAAATTATTATTCAATTACATCAATTTTAATAATAATTTTAAAAGTTATATTAATGTTAATATAATATAAGGATGACACGAGAGTGACATTTAGTATTATTGTTGAATGTGTAGCATTTGTTTATGATTTTATTTGACGATGGTAGTAATATTATTTTTGAGAATTACTTATATAACGTCTTAATACAAACCAAGTATTTTTGTGTTATCCAATGAGAAGTTGACACCTCAGCTTGGAACGAAAAAAATTAAATGTTGCCATAATACCATATGTTAAGTAACCGAAAATGTTATGTGATCTCTTGATGTTCTATTAATTCTAGGTGAATATTATTTTTTTAAATCGAGTGAGAAATAAACGTCATTTTTTTTATAAAACAATATTCACATAGAATTAGGAGAATATCTAGCATTCCCTGTAAGTAAATGGATAGGTTTTTTGTTTTCATAGATAAGTGTTAGAAGGGTCAGATCCACTATTTTAAGCTCCATTTATTTCGATGAAAAATGTTTTCAGTGGAAAACATTTTTTTTGTAATATATATATATATATATATATATATATATATATACTTTAAATTATGAAAAAATACCCTAACCATGTCCTGGTGGGACCCGATCAAGTCCCGGTCGAGTCTTGGCGGGGTTCCAACCGGGTCCTGGCAGTGTTTCGGTCAGGTTCAAGTGAGGTTCTAACGTTGGGCTTGTGAAGTCCTGGGGAGGTTCTGGATGGGTATGTCGATTTGAGAATGAAATTGTCAAACTCAAAAAAATGGTTTACAATTTTCAAAAATGAAAACAATTTTTTCGGAAATTAAATAAGCTTTTTTCAGTCAAACATAAAATATTTTATGTTGACTATTATTTTCCGTCCACCAAATATATAATACGGAAAACATTTTTCAGAAAATCATTTACGCCAAAACAAACAAAACCTTAGTAACACTTTATTTTTTTTTATTTTTCATCCTGATATGTCAACCTCTCATTGGAGGGCACAAAAAACTTGCAAACAACCCATTACCACCACACTATTCATCTCATTTTTCAAAAAAATTAACATCAAAACATTCTCACTTTTTATATCACATAATTTATTTTTTATTACTATTTAAATAAAAAAAAAAAACTACAAAACAAAAATTTTCACTTTTTCAATACCACTTTTTTACTTTTTTATACCAATCATTATTTTATTTTTACAATGCATCTAAGAAGGCCTTATTGTTTAACAAACAAGGCCTTGATTTATACTAAGACCTTGTAAAAGTTATTCTCAGTACGGAACTTGGCAGAGTGCACGTGATATTTAATCAAAGTAGTTATTAAGGGAAACTTCACAAAACTCCTTGAATTTCTACACGTTTTGAAAGTATTATCTAAAGTTTAAAAACTTTTAATTAAATGTATCGAAGTTTTTCCAAAATAATTAAATTTATTTTTTGAAATTTTATTCAAAACATGCCACATTTCCCTACCATTCATATGAATTTGTGTAATAAAAACTTGTTTGAAATCCCGGCCTCGTTTGTGTAATAAAAATTGAATTCAAAATTGCGAATATTGAGAAGAAAAAAGAGTTTAAATTATATTTAGGCTGTTTGAAGAATATAAAATTTTGAATAGAGTTGAAAAAATGAGTTGAGTTTTGTGTTAATAGTATCAAATAAAAAATAATAATTTAAAAGGATCGCCTTCACAAACAAGCCCATTAATGTAACTTCGATTTTTTTCACCTACCACAGAACAGAGGAGAACTTGGATATTGTCTTGAAGTGGGAACCGGAGTTCAGGAAAACCCGTGAAATTTTTCGTACAACAATTGTTTGGGCCTATTATGACCTTTACAAGACTTTAGCTTCATAGGTCGACCATCCTAAGGCTGTCTTTTCTTTTCTCATTTTTTTATTTTTTTTTAATACAAATTCATGTTGCTAATATGCTAAATTGCCCGGGTTTGTTGGAAGTCGGAACAAAAACATATGTTGGTGTTACTTTTATCATAGCACAAACATGAATGTCAATGATAATTTTGCGCTAATCACAGTTAACTATCAATTTTAACTCATTTGACTGACAGAATGAAATTTTTTGTCATAAGATAATAGTTTGATAAAGTCAGATGTTATAGTTGGTAATTCATGAAATAAAAGTATCAAAGCACTGTAGCTTATGTGGTAAAAGGTAATTACCCTAAACACAATTAAACGTGCCATAATAGCATAAAAGACGGATTTCTTTGTTATATTTTTTGGGTTTTCTGTGAGTAAAAAAAAATAATAATAACAAATAACTTAAATGCAAAACAGTTTTCACCCCATGTGAGAAACTTTTTTTTTTTTTTTTTTTTTTTCTCAAAAGAAAAAACCCAAAATACATAAACAAACAAACAAACATTGAAGAATGATTGAAGTGGAGCAGCAATGAATCTCAGAATTTTTTGTAATGCAAATGGAAGGCATTGTCCATTTCATCAAATGTCACACATCTTATGGAAGAAAATTGAAGATAGGTTTTAGCGCCAAAATGCGAATAAAGGACAAATGAAAGTGAACCTCACTTGCAAAGCTAGCATGGGCATCGTATGTTTTGTTTGTTGCGTGGTCTGGACAATTCCATCATCGCACTGAAAAAGTGGCAAGAAATTTCGCAACAATTCCAATCAATTCATATATATAAACAAAACCTTTTTGGTGATAGATTACTCAATAGGACAAAAATGGATGGTTTCGGACAAAAAAGGAGTGTAAATCTGGTCAATAATATAGCTCCGACAAAACAATTACTAAATCTGGTCAATAATAGTTTAATCCCTTCTTCATCTTCTTCCTAAAGATGAAGAAGGTATTATTGAGTCTAAAACAATGCTAAGGGAAAAAAAAGGTATTGCCACAACAAAATTTACGGGATTGAGTTTAACGAATTATTCGTTAGAAGTTTTTATTGTATCACTCAAAAAATAATGTAATTTTTAAAATTATTATTGGACTCGTAATTCATTATTATTAAAGCCCCGATTATGGTAAAAAAAAAAAAAATAGAAAAACACAAGTCTTGTTAGTTGTAGAATGTCAACAAAACATAAATTAGTATTATACACATAAAAGCATACTAGTCAAATATTATGTTTATAATTAGTAATTTTGGATTCCAAAGGCGAAAAAATGGGTTTTAAATAAATATTATGTAATTAATGTTTAAATGTCAAAATACCTCATTTAAATTTATCACTTTAAACTTCAAAGTTTATCAAGGCAACCTGAAACTGTAGTAGATTTGATTGATGTAAGAAAAAAAAAAGTTTTGTATGAAAAAAATGAAAAAAAAAAAAAAAAAATTGTTTTGTAGTGATTTTTTTTATTTAAATAATAAAAAATAATAATTAATACAATATAAAAAGTAAAAATATTGAGAATTAATTTTGAGAAGAATAATATAATTTTTTTGCCATTGGGCAAACAGAGACAATACAACACACTCCTACTCTTTACACTTTTATTTTTACATTTTTTGATATGATTCAAAATTATTATTAAAATTAAATTTTAATAATAATATAAAAATATGAATGTAAATAGCCTTTCTCATTTTTCATATACTCAACCTTGATAACAAAGAATAATTTAAAAACGAAAAAAAAAAAGAAAAAAAGAAAGTATTGGTAATTGGTACTGGGTAGTGAGTAGTGAGGTACAGAAGGGACAGGTCATAAGTATTGGGAAGGTCGGAAAAGAAATAGAAAGGTAAACATCGAAAACAGAGGAGCCACTAGCAATGCCAATGCCAACCCCTCTCTCTCTCTCTCTGTCTCTCTCTTCTATCATAAGTGTTGCCGTCCTGTCCGCCTGAAACATACGCCGTACGCCTCCTTCGGTGTCCCCCATTCCTCCTCTGTCTCTGCGCCCTCCTGATCCTCCCTCCCTCAATATAGAATACGCAAACAGTTAATGCACTACCTTGTAGCTGCTATTGCTATTTTGTTTAACTCTCACGTTTCCACAGTAAAACACCCAGCAAGGTGGGCTCCCAGCCTCCCATCCATGCAACACGTGTACACTTTTTTTCATTTAAAGTTAAAGGTTTTGATAATGGGCAGTGCGTAGTCTTTAGATGAGCTCAATAATTAATCTCGTTTTCTTTTATATTAATGGAAAGCGTTTAATTTACCAAAAAAAGAGAAGAAAGAGAACATATAATGGTGGACTATATACTATACTCTATAGGTTTTGAGCTAAGAAAAAGACACAAATTATAAATATTCAAGCTACAATAAACCCATAGAATTCATATTATCATATACTTTAATAATTGAGAGTGTAGTGAATTATAACACCAGCTATATATATAGCAAATGTAATTATGTAACACGTACCCTCCATAGAAATTAGTAGGAAAGTTCCAAAAATTGGAAAATCGTCTCACTCGCAGCTTGTCTATCAATTACTATCAAACAATGAAAATATCTACACATCGAACAACATAAATGTACGATGCTACTATTTGAAATTTATACACTTGAAAGCTGAATAAGTGAAATTGAGGTGAATGGTGAAAGGGTTTTTTTTTAATTTTTTTTTTTTAATAGAATTCATTGCATAATTTACATTAGGTGGCATGAGGGACTTTAATGGGCAAATAGACAATGTGTTCCATAAATATCAACTGCCTATGATTGTAGATACATATAATTAATAAAAAATTTATAACTGAACACTTAGATAGTTAGATATGTAACCAAACCAAACAAAGGTTAAACTATTGGGTTGGATGTAATACAGAACACACTGACAAGCGGAAGGAGAGGTATAAATTTATCTATCTTTTATTTAATTTTTAACTAAAGGGGACTGGGAGAGGCATAAAATAATGGTCCTTTTCAAATTGTTTTTATCATATTATGGTATCTTCTTTTTTTTTTTTTGGAATAAAGCAATAAATAGGATACAGTGTTATACTTTCTGTCGTTTCCAATGTCTTTAATATTCATGCAGTCCAAATCTTAAAAGGAACCATTTGAAAGCTCGGTCTCAGAGAGAGATAGAGAGTTAGAGAAACCATTTTTATTTTTTATTTTTTATTTTTACTTTGTGTCATCTTTGTTGAATTGTTGCTCTTTTTAACTCTTTGTTTGTGTTGCACGATAAAGGGTCTGAATTGCCAGCGACGAAAGAGATAAACAACACTCCACTGTTCGTATTTCTATCTTTGTCCATAGGGCTTCACGAAGGGTTAATTTTTTAGGCCATTTCCTAGTATTTTTTGTTAGCTTTCTTCTTCCCTTCACTTTTCTTTTATGGGTTCCATATAAAGAAAGAGAAAGAGAGAGAGAGAGAGAGGTGGATTAATTGCATATGGTTGGTGCCTGGTGGATTTTGGTGGCAAATAGCATCCACATTGGACCTTTTAAACGCATTCAGCTTAGATCCCCTAAAAAAAAAAAAAAAGTTTGGACTTTTTCTAATTGTCTATATTTAATTTTAAAATTTTGATGAAAAATAGATAGTTTGAAAAACTCCAAAAAATGTGTTTTTTATTTTATTTTTATATATATATATTTTTTTTTATTTTGAACAACCAAGTCTTAGTTAAAATCGCTTTCCTTCCAATTTTTTCTTCTCCCTCATTTTAAAGGAGATGCTACAAGTCATTCTTCGGATATAAAGGATCACTATTCATCCTTTATATCTTATTTTATTTATTATTATTATTATTATTATTTTAACTTTGAGTAATATTATTATTCACTTTTATTTATCACATTCATATCATTCTGATTGACTTGATATATTTTAAGTTTTTTTTTTTTTTTTTTTTTTTTAAGTAACTCATATGAGAAGTCACTTAAAACACATTACACAAGTCGATGCCATAAATTACATTTTTATCGTATAATTATTTTATAAGACTAATGTAACAGTTCAAATCAACATTTAGATCAATTATCTTATTAAACAAAATATATATATATATATATATATATAAAAGGAGTAATTGAAAGTAACCCATTAATATTGTAAGATATGAGTCACTTGAATCAATCTTTCATCTCACAAATTCTTAATTATACGCTTTATCTCGTTTTGTTAAAATAGATCTAAAACAGTAATTTTGAAAATGAGAAAAATGAAAGAAAGACCCGCCTATCGAAGGCGAAGAAATCAATCATTTTCCTTTTTCTAAACCGTCGAAGCGAAACTTGTCATTATATTAAAATAAAAAAGTCGCATTTAGACTTTTTGGCCTTTAAACCTCAGAATACCTTGAGCCGCCCTTGATTCCTTGAATTGAGCTCGACATCCCTTGGATTCTGGTCCTAGCTGTCGGCCAGCTTAACACAGTCATGGGTGGACGCATAATAACCACCTCGTACCAGACCACAATTATTGGGCTTAAAAGTTGGGATTAAGCCCAGCAGCAAGCCCAAGATCAAATAAGCAATCACATCTTACTGAAACTCCAAACTTCTACAACAAATACATGATTCATGAACCCTGGATATATTTTATTTTATTTTATTTAATGATTGCAAGAAAGTCCAAACATGAAATTAACTGATTAAAATTAAATAGATATAATTAATATTGACTTAAACAAATGTGTAAGATTTAATATAAGGGGGGAGAATTATAAAGTAGTACTCAGTGAAAGATGGGACTATTCATGATTTTCCTTCCACCCACAATCGTGTTGTCATTTTGGCTACTCTTGATTGCACTTATAGTGCCCACGTTGAGGAACCAGGAACCCCAGCAAAAATCATGAAGATATACTTTGCCATCCACTGGAGCAGCAACGTTCAATTTTGGCCATGGAAACCATACCAATCATGGCACTGTTGACTTTGACTATCCTCAACTTCCCTATTTGAAGGGGAATGCCCAACTTCCCTGTTTGACTAATCCACCCGCCCACCCCCCAAGCACAAGTGGGACATCCACTCCATTGCTTCAACCTCACAGCTGCAATGCCAAATATCCAACCTGAAAGCAGCTTCAACACTTGTTTCTTTTCCATTGGTGCTGCTCAAATAAGAAAGTTAATATGTTATAAATATTGATCATACGAGATGATTGATTGGGTCAAACTTGAACAACCAAAAATCAATTGTCGGAAATGTCCGGTCACATCACCGCTAAAATATCACAACTCAGGGAAGAGATGTTCAATCGGAAACTGATGAAATTTTAGTTGGCGATAATGACACCATAGAGTAAGGCCATGTTAGCAAGTTTCGTCTGTAGTCTTGTTGTTCAAGTAATATCAAATGAAAAGAACAGTGCATTGAACACGACAAACATGACTTCACCTAACTTTTAAGATAATTTTAACTACTCCATAAATTACCCTTTTTATATACAGATAACAAAATTAGTTGTTAAAATATACTTATTTCTCTCATGTCAATTTTTTATTTTTTAGTTTTTAAAAATATAATGCTGGGTCACTTTCACTTAACCCATTGAGTAGCCGTAAACAATGAAGAAGCTTGACATTCATTTAGAATGCTAGACTAGAATGTAATGACAATAATTTTTTTTCTTTTCCTCTTTATATATTAGGGTTATATTGTGCTTCTTGACTTGATTCTTTACAATACATAAGTTCTTATATAAGTCGTATTATACGAGTGAACCTATATCGACTTATACAACAAAACATAAATCGACGTATACTAGAATACATTCCGTGTGGGGATGAAATGGAGTGATCTAGAGTCTATGGAGAAAGTGAAAATGGTAGAAATAATAAAGAAAGTGAGAGAAAATCACACCTTGTGTGTAAAAATGAATGAGAGTAGCACAAATGATTGCTGAAGCTGTGCAGCGAATGCTAATTGTGGTAGGTGAAAAGTGTAAATGAAAATTTGTCCTCAATAGGTGAGATCACTTCAATTATTTATTTGGTAAGGCATTTATTTATTTGTTGGGTATGGCTTTAGGTTTGAATAATTTTTTTTTTTTTTTTTTGTGGTATGCACTTTAGCCTTTTGAATATTTTAAGGGGCTATCAATTCAAACTCTATCCTCCAGCTTTCTAACATATATATATATATATATAAATCAAATTTTTGTAGACCTTATGTATGGGAGGGGGATGTGGCTCCGCCACTAGTTGTAGATGACACATATACATTATTAAAAAATAAGTGTTAGGCTTACAAACAAATTTTACAAAAAAGCTTTTAGAAACTGATGTGGCACAATATGATTAGGTTTTTCAAAATTTAAACTTATCTTATATCCAATCATGTTATGCCATATCAGTTTGTAAAAATTTTTTTGTAAAATTTATTTATAAGCCTAACATTCTTCCTATTAAGTACATTAATTTTAAATTTTGACCGCAAAATAAATATTATTATTTTTCATTTTCCGTAGTGAAAAGTTTTGAGAAGTGCAATTTATGAAGCCCATGACATCACTCTTATATCCTTTACCTTGTGTGATGTGTCAAGTCAGTAGCTCAACTTCAAAAGGGGCCTGATGGGTTAAAGCTTAAAACCTCGTCTGTGCAGAACAACAGGATGCACTGCAGGCCTTGCTGGGCTAATATTAATATTAGGCTAACCCAAAACCAATACACTCAGCTAGACATTCCCCAAGTTTTAGGCCCAACCTAAAACTTGGATTCATATTACTGGAGAGCAATTCGTTTTGGTGATTTAATACATAAACATATGGCCTAAAGCCTAAGGCCTATTTTTACATAAAGGCATACCCAGGCAGCAAATTTACACGACATATACTTTGACAGTTAATTATTACACAACTACTATTAGCCCGTCAAATGGCAAGCATTTAAGAATCACCTCTAAAAATCCTATCTAAAAAGGAATAGGGGTTACCCCTAAAATCAAGTATGTCCCTTCTTTTCCAAAAAAACTCTCTATTCAATTTATTTTAAAATATTTTACTGACTTAAGTATTAGAAATTTTTCAATTTTTTGGAAATTGGGTCGGTGATTTTTTTTCTTATTTTGCATGAGAACTCCACCATCCGTTTCGACCATGCAAATATCTACTTCAACAATTTTTGTAACTTTAGAAAGGTGATGATGCTTGGCAATAATAATAGAAACAAAATAGATAAAAATAAAATATAAAGTTGTGGGTTGCTTTGTCGATGTGTTTTGTTTTATAATTTTTTTTTAAATTTTCTTTTTTTTGTGGGTTAGAAAAGTTTTTTTTTTCCCTGAGAATATAAAACATAAAACGGAACAAAAAAAAAAAAAAAAAAAGGGTATGAAAAACATTGAAGAGTAGTAAGATATTTTGAAAGGCAGAAGAGTATAAACACCGCCCCCCATTGTTGAAGGTAAGCTAAGTCGGCAATAGTGAGTTGACGAATATGGTCCTCGGCCTGGACATTTCAAAGTGTGGAAATTTCATTTTCCTAAATAATATTAATTAGAAACAAAAAAATCGTGGAAACTCACGGAAACCCCATGTCACTCACAACTGCACCAGTGATATTAACGTATTTGACCAACGGTTGATGTTGAAGCGTTGAGCGTTGATTTCTTCCATGTGCCTTCAAGTTTTCAAACCAGGGTTTCTTCGTCGCCGCTTCGCCTGCAGTACCTCGTCCTTTGTCTTCTTTGAATAAATTTGTATTTTGGAAGATTCCATTATCATTCTTCATAATTTTTTTATTTTATTTCTTATTTTTTGAACTTTTCAATCCATGATCTTGTCCTTTTTTGGGAAGATTTGTTGGTTTAACAACATTTTAGGATTTTAATATTCACAACTAATAAGTTTTGTACATATATTAACAAAAGGATGCATTTCAAGTATGTGCAACTTTGAGTAGAAGAGTCATGCAAAATTAGGGGTGGGCAGATTAATCGATTACCGACTTTAACCGAACCAATATTAACCGTAACCGATAGTTATCACCTATCGGTCGGTAATCGGTTAAAAATTTTGTACCGATAAGCTTATCGGTTAAAAATTTTTTATCGAAAAATCGATATGACCGATAAACTATTTTAATTTTTAATTTTTTAGAATTTTATATTTATTATTGTAGTGGATCAATTAAAAAAAAGCTTTAATAAGCTATTTTAACCAAAAATATACTCTAAAATAACTAATTTTTAATAAGCTATTTTAGGCTTTAGCCCAACAAAATGTATTTGGACATCCAAAACAATTAATTTTTTGTCCAATTAGCAACCAGTAAAAGTCTAATAAAAAGCTTACAAAAGCCCAAACCGATTTAACCGACCGGTTAACCGATTACCGATATGACCGATAATTTTCGGTTAACACTTCTTATCGGTTGGTAATCGGTTAGGATTTGATTAACCGATAAGCTATCGGTTAACCGACCGATAAGCTCATTAACGGGTCCCAACCGACCGATACCCAGCCCTATACAAAATAAGGGTTTGAATTTTGAATTTTGAAATTTTTTTTTAATCTAATCACTGATCAATTGTATGTGAGTTTCTCAAATATTATAATTGAATTTTAAAAAATTTGGCCTTATGACTGTTATGAAAAATTTAAAAGTAGCTTCGTAATAACATTATAATCTATCAGGTATTCTCACTGTGGACGTTAGAATTGTCTAGCACAAATACTCCGGTAGTTGCTGTCGAGTAGATATCACCCTTGAGTGTAAAGCAACAACTTTTGTTTTTATTTTAAGAGAACACCCATAAATTTTTTATTTTTCATTTGTGGAATTAACATACGCCGCTTGTTTGAAATGTCACCTTAATCAAATTAATTATTAATTTGACATTTTTTAGAACTTAAAACCTAAAGCAATTCACCCAACTTTACCAAACCACCCTCAAAAATTTGGTAATGGTCCTTGCCAAATGATCAGCTTCCCAACCTCTTTTTCCAAATCTTAATAGAAACTTATTCGGTGGAAATTTTATCAATAAATAAATAATAATACAAAATTTTGAACTAAGTCGTGGTCAAAGGAGTCATTTTTCACTTTTTTTTTTTTTTTGTTGGGAAAAACCAACAACAACAAAGTCAAGCAGAAAATGATCCCATAAGGGCCTTACGGGCATTTAAAACAACAAATGGGGCAACATTTAGTTAATCTAATCCATAAATCACGTGTCAAAAAAAAAAAAAAAAATCATCATAAATCACATCACAGGAATTATAGTTTTAAGGGAAAATTGTCAATTTGATTAATGAAGTATGATAAGTACCACTAAATGCTTTTAAGAGGTAGTTCAATTAGTTGAGACGACGCGTAATAAAACGAAAGTTATTAGTTCGAATCTCCCTCCCCCTTTTATGTGGACAGAAAAAAAAACTAAAATTAAAAAAAAAAAAAAACCCATTAAATACTCTTTGAAGTAAGAAACAAAAAAGAAAAAGATTGGCACTATTAGAAAAAGTTGATAGAGTTTATTAATGTGCTACATAGTACATATATAAGCACCAATTATATTGTGATACAAGTAATTTTTTTTTTTTTAAATTATATATATATATATATATATATATTAAAGAAAAAGAAAAAAAAAAAAAAAAAAAAAAAAAAAAAGAAGAAGAGGGGATTCAACAACCCCTTCTAGCAATCTTGGTTGGCCGAACCACCCTCACAGGTATCAGGGGTGGTTCGGCTACCTTTAAATGGTCAAATACGAATTGTCGAAATCACCTTTGAACATTTATAGATAGTTTGAAGTCGCTATTTATTTTTATAATATTTTTTTTTATCGTAAATAACACATACTATTTTATATGAACATCAAATCACATTAACAAAGTTAACAATTTTTTCATGGTTTAAAACACGAGAAAAATTAATTGGAAACGCGGGGTCCTAAGACTCCCAACGAAATTAAACGTCTTTGTAGTTGATCAACTCTCTTTTAGAGCATGTTTGAAATTGCGTTTGAGAAATAAAGCTTTTAAGTAAAAAAAAAAGCTTTTGGACAAAAGTTTAATGCTTAAGCTTTTGCTAAAAGTATTATTATTATTTTTTGGCTATTTTTAGGCTTTTTAAACCCTTAAAAGCGTTTTTTATTTTTTTATCAAACGAATATTTTTTTTCTTTAAACGGACTTTTTGAGTGTTAAAAGCACTTTTAAACCCCTCAAACGCAATCCCAAACATGTCCTTAGTTTTTTTTTTTTTAAAACAAACTCCTTTTTAGTCCTTACTAAAAAAAAAAAAAAATCCTTATTTTTTTAGTCATTCACTTTAACGGCTCTGATGCACGCCATCACAGAATCAGACGCAAAACAAAGGAGAAAGAAAGCGCGTTCCATGACCTAGTGCCGTAGTGCGTGATGAGTCGGCTGTGATGCGTGCGGACAGAACACGCCCTCGGCCCCCCATTTGACGGGTTAAATTACTTATTTACATTGCCAATGGATTTCTCGCACTCAATCTTATAATAACGCAACGCGCTCTCTTACAAGAGTTTCAATCTGATAATAACACAAGAACCGAAGCTTTCACTCTCTCTCAGTGGCGCGTTTGATTTACACCCCGTCGCCATAATACTCGGTATCGAGCACGGTTTTGTTTTTGAATGGGCCAGTCCTCTTCGGCGTTCGGGGCTCCGACTGAGTTCAACCGCCCGAGTAATCGGTTCAACTTTCGAACATCGGCGATTGTTTCGGCATTTGAACCAAACGAAGCGGTGGAGGCGGCGGCAGAGGCGGAGTTATTGGAAAACGTTGTCGTTGGGCGCGACTGCACCGCTGATCTTCCCGACGAGTGCTTGGCCAGCATTTTTCATTTCCTCGGCTCCGGCGACCGGAAACATTGCTCGCTCGTCTGCCACCGGTGGTTCCGCGTCGACGGTCAGAACCGCCACCGTCTCTCTGTCAACGCCCGCTCAGATATACTCTCTTTCCTGCCCTCTCTGTTCACTCGCTTCGACACGGTGACGAAGCTCGCCCTCCGATGCGACCGGAAATCGATCAGCATAAACGACGACGCTTTGATGCTGATCTCGATCCGGTGCCGGAGCCTCACGCGCCTCAAGCTGCGCGGCTGCCGCGAGCTCACCGACCAAGGAGTCGCCGAGTTCGCTAAGAACTGCAAGGGCCTGAAGAAGCTCTCAGCTGGCTCGTGCATGTTCGGCGCGCGTGCCATGAACGCCATCCTCGACCACTGCACGGCGCTCGAGGAGCTCTCCGTAAAGCGGCTCCGGGGCCTCAATGATTCCGCCGATCCGATCGGCCCCGGCGCAGCGGCTTCCTCGCTCAAATCCATCTGCTTGAAGGAGCTCATCAACGGCCAGTGCTTCGGACCCCTCATAGTCGGTTCCAAAAAGCTTAGGGCTTTGAAGCTCATTCGCTGTTTGGGCGAGTGGGATAAGGTCCTAAACATGTTAGGGAATTTCAATACCGGTTTAATCGAAATCCACCTCGAGAGGGTTCAAGTCAGCGATGTGGGACTATGTGCGATTTCGAATTGTTCAAAAATGGAGATTTTGCACATTTTGAAGATCCCAGAATGTTCGAATTTCGGGCTTACGTCCGTTGCTGAGCGGTGCAAGCTTTTGAGGAAGCTTCACATTGATGGGTGGAGGACTAATAGGATTGGCGACGAGGGTTTGATGGCTATAGCTAAGCAATGCCCCAATTTGCAAGAACTTTGTTTGATTGGGATGAACCCTACGTCTTTGGCTTTGGCTCCGATAGCTTCCAACTGCGTCAAATTGGAGAGATTGGCAGTCTGCGGGAGCGCCACTATCGGCGATGCCGAGATTGCGTGCATTGCCACGAAATGCTTGGCGTTGAAGAAGCTTTGTATCAAAGCGTGTCCCATTTCGGATGTGGGTGTCGAAACGCTTGCTTGGGGATGTCCCAATTTGGTGAAGGTTAAGGTCAAGAAATGTAGGAGAGTGAGCAGTGAGATTGTGGATTCGTTGCGGGAGCGCAGAAGGTCTTTAGTTGTGATTCTAGATGCTTGTGATATTGAACCTTTGGATGGCAGCGGTAGTGAGATTGGAGTTCATGAGAGTGGGATGGAGTTCCCACCAATTGGCAACCAGGTAGCCAATGCTTCGTCCAGTGGTAACAGCCGGTTCGCGATGCTTAGGACAAAGTTTGGATTTTTTGCTGATTGGAACTTTGTGGCATGCACATTCAGGAGGTGGTCAAACAACGATGATAGTTTCAGTGGCGACTTATGATGATGGGGTCTTTGTAGGAGTCTGAAAAGGCTTTGCTCTTGGCTCTTGGCTCTGACCAATACCACCTAGTATTCCTGATAGGATTGTTGTGTCTTTGTTGCCGATTTCTGGCTTTGTTTTATTACTTTTCTTTGAATTGTATTTGCCAAATGAATGGCCTGGGAAAGATCCCTTCTTGCTTTTGCTTAACAGTGTATGCCAAATAGCTTCATTGTACTTTTGTTGAATTGCTCATGTTATTGTTCTCTTCACTATGCGTAGTGGTGGTAGTTTAGCAAGATACACAGCAGGTCGATTGGATCTGTAATATGAAGCTATGATTTGTTGAATGTGCAGAAGCTTTTGGTCTTATCTGCTTGGAGATTTCTTCTGAAATATTGTGTGTATACCTTACGAATTCTATTTTTCAAACATGTTCTTGCTTTGTCAAGACTCGAGACATCCTTGGCGTTATACGCCAGCAACTATTGGGAAGTTATGCAGCAACCTGCCCTTTAATTCTAATTCCACAAGGGCAGGTTCAGTTCTTTTGCTTCCATTTTATTTAATAAAGAAGTAATACGCTTCCAAAATGAGAATACTTTTGGCAAAAACCATGTTACTTCTGGCTTCTTGAAGACACACCTGACTAGTTTGCAATAATGAAAGCTAGTATGAGTGTTATTGGAATCTTTCTCCAGAACATTGGTCAGAATTCCATTATCCCCCTATCTATGTATCTCCTAATGGGAGAAGGCACCTACCCTTAATCCTATTTTGAAATCTTCGGATCTGCGCTTATTTTCAATTCCACAAAGCATTTCGTTGCTTATTATACCCGTCCACCATAAATCTTTCTTAGTTTAGACCTTGTCCTTTAAGGCTATGCCGTCTAGTGTGTTGCTAAATGGAAGGATCTTATCAATGTCTATGAATGATAATTGATAAACCACAGATCAAACGGTCGAGAAAAGAAAAACTTGGCTATTGGGATTCAACTGATTAACACTGGGCTGTTAAGCAACTGGGAAACAAAGTCTGATGCAAACAATTTGACGACATGAAATGAATGTATAATTTACATTGCATCAAGGAACTACACTTTGAAAAAGTTCATGTGCCTAAAGCTTGAATTGTCAACCAATTACCTTTCATGATCTTGACATCCACCCAGTCGTTGCATAAACTTCGCCAGACTGATATTAGTCTATTTGAGCAAGTTGGGCAGACTGACCAAAACAAAGTTAGGCCATTTTATCAAACATTTGGGCCAAAACAACATGGTATTGGAGAAGATTCCTCAATCCTCGTGCAAGGCAACTAATGTAACATTATAAAAAACCAATTGCTTACATAGAAAGCACAACTTAATTGTGTATAATTCATATAAGTCAAAGTCACACACAACTTTTTTTTTTCCTTCTTCTTTTCTTCCCCTTTTTTATTTGCTTTTTCTTTTATCACTCTCGCTTTCGGCTCTCCTATCCAAAGATGCCGGTCTCTATGCATTGGCTCTTTAATTGACCCCTGTGGGAGGTAAGGGTTATGCCTTTTCTTCGTGCCATTGCTTATGTGACCTGTATGACTGCTATTTTACAGCTAGCAAATGCGATGCATTTTATAATAGAGGATCCTATTCCATGTGTAACTCGATCGGTTCTCCGTACTCGGACACTCGAATCAATCGGACTAGTTTGGACTGGGCTCGACACGGTAACCCGGTGGAGTCAGAAGTCAGCTCGATAGTCTGGGTTAGAGGTTGGGGTCAGGCTAGCCCAGCCCAGATCAATTTGGTTAGATTTGTTTGGGTCTTTTTTCCAGCCCATTAGTGTTGGACACAGTTTTGGACTTAATAGATAAAAAACTCTACCCAAAAGGTTTCGAAGATTAATGTTGGATATCACATTTTTATTTTATAAATTAAAAGAAGAGATATTTGGTGATATAAGTGTCGGTTTGGTAAAATTTTGAGAAGTGTTTTGAGTTTTGAAAAAAAAAAAGGGTAAAAGTTGAGAATTAATCTGGTTAGGGTCACATTTGAGAAAAGTTGAAAATTAGTTTGGTAAAATTTTGAAAATGTGTTTTGTAAAAATTAAAAAATTATTCTATAAAATACAAGAGAAAAAAAGATTAGGAACATTTGCTACCGCCACCATGGTTTGATTTGGCAGTACTGGTGGTGGCCGCTAGATGGTGACCACGTTTTGTTTGGCCTCCGGCAGCCAGAGTGTATAGTTAGCTTTAAAAAATGTGTTAGCGATAAAAGAAATGCTATGAGTAAATAAATTTTTCATATTTTGTTTATATTCTCTTATAAATTTAATAGATCAATAATTAGATTTATGAGGTCCACCATTAACTTATGTGAGATCCTCGTAAGTCCATAAATTTAATGGTTGATTATAAAAAAATATGGGCTGAATATAAGAAAAATATTAACCTCTAACATTTCTTTAGCGATAAAGCCATAATATTATGTACATCGGGAGAATAATTCAATAATAACTTTTAGTGTAGTATATAAGTTATACACACATTTGAAAGCCTAAAAAGAGCCAAAAGTATTTTATAGTAGAAATTTAAAATTACAAAAGAAATCGCGTGATATCATTAACAGCCTTCGCTACCGCTAAACCAAACCATTAGGGCGGGCGGGACGGGTTTCGGGTATAAAATTTTTTGGGCAGTGCGTATCCGCCCGATCCGCCCCGCCTCGCTAATCCTCTCTCTGTCTCGCCTCCTTCAAGAGAAAAAAACCCAGTCTCCCTCTCTCTCTCGCCGCTCCCTCTCCCTCGCCAGTCGCCGCTCCCTCTCAACTCTCAGGTATCTCTCTTTCATTCTCTCTCTCTGGGAAGTACTGATTATGTTGTTTATGTTGGGTTGGATTTTTCATTTCTCTGAAGTATAGTCGCCTGCAGAACTGACGATTTTGGGTTGGATTTTTGGTCTGTGACTGACAGTGAAAAAACAACACTGCAAGATCCATAACACCCGCCCCGCTTGCATTACCCGCCCCGCAAAACCCGAAACCTGGCAGACAGAGGTAACTGTATCCCGGTCGGGTGGCAAAAATAGTTGATATCCGACCCGTGCCCATCCCTACAAACCATAACACCCATAACCTAAAACCATATATTGTAACTGTTCTAATTTATCAGCCATCGGCCGCATCCACGCGCAGTCACCTACTCCTTTCTTCTCTCTTCGTTTTTTTTCCCTCACCAAAACACACTCCAATGGACGAGCTCTTCGATACCGCAGAGAAAAAGGTAAACCGCCGACCTCTCTATTTCGGGTATCAATTGCCATTTTGTTTCCGAGAAAAGCATTTATTTGGGAACATGCTACTACTGCACACACATAACAAACACCGGTACGAGTCTATGAATTGTTTATGTGGGATGTTAATAATAGTATGAATGTGAGAATAGGTCCTTGTTGAGATGGTGAAGTTGGCCCAGAAACATGGAATGAAGGGTACGAATGGAGACTGGAAGGAGTTTTTGAATGTTCACGATAAAAAGCTTGGAGCTTGCTTGAGTGATCCAACAAGGAGGTCAAATCATGTGTTGGCTGCTTTTCTCAAGAGTTTTGCTAAAGAGGATGATTTGAAGGTAATTCAACTGTTTGAAGAGAGTTTCCATTTGGGATAATATATTTTCTTTACCACTTGAGTTTCATGTCCTATAAAGACCATATGACTTTTATGTTTTTCCTTGTTCTCAGTTTTTTGCTAAAATGATGCAATGCCATGTTAAGCGGGACATGGTGGAGCAATTTACAAAGAATTCCCCAGATGATGAAATCCCCGAGCAGGTATGGTTTGGGTATCACTTGAGGCATTTGGTGGGTTGGGGTTTTAGTTGCAGTAGAGCACTTTGCCTGGTTGAAATCATCATTAATTTCTTCTTCAGTTATTGTGTCTGATTACTTGTGTTTTACTTATAGCTTGAGGGGTAGCTTAGGGGCGCCTTACACTTTTAATCATATGTGTTGATTTCTTTTTTTGTTTTTGATAAGTGATCATATGTGTTGATTTCTTATTATAAAAAAAAAAAAAAAAAAATTATCTCCTTGGCTTGTGCCCTTGTGACTATGAACTAAATTCTGTTGGTTTTGGTTTGCTATTATGCCCTCACTATTGACAATGTGCGTTCGAATTTATTGAGTGATGAGGCTTAAGTGTTCATCAAATTGCTGGAATACTAATTATTTCTTGCATTCTTTTCTTTTAATTTTTTTCTTCCAATATATAAGAACCATATGTTTATATTCTGTATGGTATATCTTGATAACTTGTGACAATGGCAGTGCAGAGACTGGTTCGTTTAACAATGGAACACCCACAGTACCCGTTGGATTATTCATTCCCATCAAATGATGAGGTTTGTTGTTGCAATGTTTGCTTACTTTTCCTATTTATCCAACAAAAAAAAAAAAATCTTAGCTTATGTTTACTTGTCAAGTTTCTCTTTTTCCTTATATTCTTTTTTAAATAAGTAATCATAAATGTATTCAAAAGACGAGGAAGCTCAAAGGCACCAGGAGTGTATCAAATCTATTTTTATATGTACTTCTTGCTTGTTGCCTTGATTTAACACTTGTTTCCTTTTCACAATATTCAATATTTTTCATGCTTATTGTAGGTTCATTAAATGATTGTTCAATCTAACTCAACATAAGTCCTCTTTTGTCATCTTTCTCATTATAGATTTGTATTTTATGATGAACCACCAAATCTTTTCCTAGTCTCAACATGTTAAATCACATTATTATGACCTTTCTCTTATTGTCACATCTTTAAATTGAACTGAGCCACTCCTAGCTACTGTTAGTCGGTTGTCATGTTTTTATACATCTTCGTCTCATCCTATCCTCACTTGTAAATACCTCATAGATTTTATTTTGTTTCTTGATTTTGCCCCTGAGTATACCCAAGAGAATGGTTTGTAACATATTTGTAGTTTAAGGTATTTATTTCTATTCTTTGGCTAGACAACTCTCATGACCTAAGAAGAGTATTTGTGGTCTTTCTCTAGACATATTGTCACAACCTAAGGAAAGTGTTATGAATCTGCGCTATTACTCCCAAAGAATTAGTTAAGTTACAATTGGATCTCCTAGAATCATTTATAAAGTGTAATCTCACCTAGTAAGAAATTAATGTAGGACTTGGCACACATGTAACATCATCACAATCCATCTACCCAGTGTGGAACTTAACTTTTCAGGGTATCACAATCTCCCTCACTCAAATCATTGACATCTTCATGAGGGCCCACATCACATTGCTGTGCCCAAACACCATATGGTGTTACAAGGTTGCTCTAATACCATTTATTACGACTTAAGGAAAACGTTAGTCGCATTTGCGCTATTACTCTAAAAGGGCCAATCAAGTTACAATTGAAGGTCCTTCAAATCACTTATAAGGCCCCACCTAGTAAGGAACTAATATGGGACTTGACACCCATGTAGCACCATCACAATCCACCTACTCAATGTGAAACTTATCTTTTCGGGGGTATCACATCAATATTTGACTATTACCTTGTTTACATTGTTTCAGTTGCTAAATCTGCTACTAGTACATTCCTAATTGCTAAATGTAGGCAGCTTATGGTTTATTAGCTTAGGGAGCAAATATGAACTAAATGATTGCTAATTTGTGTGCACTCTAGTGTAGAGTTAGCTATTGTGGCAATTGATTATCAAGAAAAGATAGTGTAAGCTAATATGACCAGAAGCCCCTTAGAATTAAATTTGGATTTGGTGGTAGTAAGGTGTTAGGTCCACGTCATTTGGATGAAAACACAAACACAATAAATTGTAACCGTTGGTGCTCATTTATATTAATAATTTCATGCGATGGGGAAAGAATGTTGCTCTCAATTTCATCTGTAGCTTGGATGCCTAAACTTGGTGGGAAATGTTGAAGCAGGAATGGGTGGTTACAAAGCTCAGTACAAAATCCAAGGTTATGAGCTCAAATGTGATACTTGCTGTTGATTGTGAGATGGTTCTCTGTGAAGATGGCACTGAAGCTTTGGTGAGAGTTTGTGTCGTGGATCGTAATTTACAGGTATTAATTAATTTGGTTTGTGTTCAATCTCTTTTTGCAATAGTAATTCCCATGTCTCTCTTTTTCCATGGGAAAAAAGAAAAAAAAAAATCTCTTCTTTGGCTAGCTGGATAGACTGTTTTTAGACCTTTTAGTGGTCCCAGTCGTACAATCTTTTCTAGTGAGCTTTGTGTTTTGCAGGTGAAACTTGATGAACATGTAAATCCCAATAAAGCAGTTGTGGATTATAGAACTGATATAACAGGAGTCAGTGCAACAGATTTGGAAGGAGTTAGTTGTTCATTGGCAGATGTGCAGGTATTATTTGGCTTGTCTTTTCAATTTTTTTTGGGAATTAACTCTTTATCTAATATTTTTAGGTGCATTTTGTAGAAATCCCTGAAGAAGCTGTTGTCAAATGGTACTATTCTAGTGGGCCACAGCTTAAATAATGACCTGCGAGGTAAGTTAAGCTTTATAACTAGATATTGAAGTTCTCTCTGACTGAACTGTCACGGTCTTTCAATTTCATGTGCGAGGTAGTTAAATATTTGCATTTCTTCTTTTTGTTTGTATTCTTTTTTATCTGTTCTGTTGTATACAGCACTGAAATTAGATCATGCTAGAGTGATTGACACCTCACTTATCTTCAAATATTCGGATGCACGGATCAATAGAAAACCATCTCTGAATTATTTGTGTAAGGCAAGTTCTTAATGTGTTATTCCTACTTTACCTTTCAGGTTTTATTAATCAGTGTTAAGATATGATTTGAAAAAGGACTCCTCTTTGGCATATCCATGTGAATAATAGACAAGCAACTACAGGCTGTTTTAGACTTATAGTTATTTCTTCCATTTGTTGTTGACAGTCTGTGTTGGGCTATGAAGTTCGGAGGAAGGGTGCTCCGCACAATTGTCTAGATGATGCATGTGCTGCAATGAAACTTGTTCTTGCTAAGATAGAGCATGGTGTTGATAATGTTATTCCCTTGGTTCCAGAGGATGTAAGTTTAGACATATAATTTCTGGTCATTTCAAATTCTTACCAATGTGATCCTTGCTGATTCATACCTTTTAAATTATCTATAGGTACCTGAATCTGAAATGGCAAAGCTACTTCTCCACAGGATACCAAACAATGTGCCTACTGAAGAATTACATAAAGTCCTTCCTGGGGATTTTAGAATTGAACCAAAGGTTGAGTATATCCCATTGGTGTCTTTTTCTTTCTTTTAGAAGATCTATATTAAGCTTATGATTCCAGGGGGATGTGTGTTTTATGTGTGAGTATGTTCGGAGTCATTATATGATAGATCCTGATGGAGGTCTTACGCCAAACAAAAAAAAGAGAGGAATTTTTGATAACATGGGATTAACCATTACCATCCATTTGAATTCTTTTGGCCCATTCACAAAAATTTATTTGATGTTCCATTGAACCATGCTGCTAGTTGGGCTGTTAATGGATTGCTTAGGCTCAAATCTGTTGATCATGTTGTTTATGAACGGATGGGGACATGCTAATCTAAACACATGCTGCTTAATCATATATTTTGTTGGTAGATTATGTAGGAAGCTGCCTCCATTTGATGGAATGACTAAAAAAGAAAATACCAATGAGATTTCATGATCTGTTCCTGGCAAGCACAGAACTCTCTGGTTGCCATACATTCATCACATTTTTTGGGCTTATTATTCGCCTTTAGCTTCAACCCATTTATGTGCTTCTGCCAAATACTCATGCACAAGATAGTTAAGTTTTGCTTTGTGTACCCTTTTCTCTCTCTTTTTTTGATGGGCAGTGTGGGTGTTTGCAAGTATTTAAGTAGTATCTTCCTTTGGCCTTGATTTGTGCATCCCTCGGCACCCCACGGTTTTACTGTGATGTTCTAATGTGCTGTCAATGATTTTGTGGCAGTCATCTAAGAAAGTGCAAGGAGGAAAATATTCTGCGTTTGCCATATTTAAGAATCCAAAAGAGGCACATCAAGCATATGAAACTGTCACAGGGGGCCAAGAAAAGGTACGTAGGGTTGATATGATTCTTTCAACTTACTGTACTACCTGCCTGTCATCCCTATCTTCTGTTGGTTTTTACATTTTGAGAACTAGATTTACTGTACTATTAACAGTTAATGTTTATTCCTGTTGCATAAAATGATGAGATTATTATCATGAAGGGGTTATTCATATTGAGGCACTTGCGTTAGGTAGCATTAGTACTCTGCCACAAGATCCCAATTTCCTGCATTCTATGCATTTATGCCTGAGAGAAGCCTATTTTGGATAATACAACTAAAATCTTGTTATTCTCTACTCTGTTAGGACTCGATGGGAAGGCCACAGAAACTTGTCAAACTAAAGCTCACCACAGGCTTAATTGCAAGTCTATTTGTCCGTAAAATGACATATGATGATTCCCTTAGCCAAATATCATCCAAGAAGAGAGCTCTCCAAGCTGAGGAGACCTCAGGTGCATCCAAAAAATTAAAGACCAATGAGAAAATTGAAGAGGATACCTCGAATCAGTGTTGTGACCACTTGGAAGAGATTGGAAGACTAAAGCAAGAGCTGAGCAAAAGGGAGATGGCAGATTCAAATCACTGCTGTGATCATTTGAAAGAGATGGGAAGATTGAAGGAAGAATTGAGCAAAAGGGATTTTCAAATCACTACCCTGGATAAGACGATAGCTGGACTTAAAAAAAAACTAAAATCTAGGCATGGTAAACATCCCTAGTGAAGATGCCATCAGGCGACAAACACAAATGTGTTATTTCTTCCGTAGATTATTGTGTGGAAATTTAAATCATGGGGAGGAATAAGCAGGAGAAAGCAAAGAAAGAGGTCTAGGGCGTTTAGATCTCCCAAGCATTGAGTTGCTTGATTTTTTGTAGCAATCGAGAAATGATAGCTTGTACGTTAGTGTGTCATGTACTTTGTTTAAAGTAGGCTCAAGTTTGTTTAAAATAACTGAACTGTTTCTGTTAAATGACATGATGTTTTTTGACACTGAATCGTTGTAGCTTTCGTTACAGTTACTCATTTCAATTTATTCTCTTTTTATTATTTTGAAGTTAGTGTGATATTTAAAATTATAATTAAATTTCAAATTGATTATTATTAAATTTTGATTAAATGATAATTGTAAAAGTCATGTAAACTTTAAGAAGATAAAATGATAGGACGTAGCATTACTTTTTAAAGCTAATTTAGCCAACTCTTGTGGGATGGAATTCTTGCTCTAGTGTAAGAACTTATATACTTAAAATAATTTTTTTTTTTTAGTTGATACTTGAAATAAGTTAATGTTTTTTAGATGATGCTTTTGTTTTTGTTTTTAATGTGTTTTAATACAATATGAAGGTAAAAGTAATTTTGAGTATCTTTGTGTTTTTTTTTTTTTTAAAAAAAAAAAATTTGGTTCATGATCTTGTTTTGAAAAGAGAAAACAAGAGGGAGAAGAAAAAGTGAAAGAAAAAAACTGAAATCAAATAAAACTTTTGTCATTACAAGACATGAAAAGATGTTTTATGCAAAGTTCAACTTTGATTAGGGTAAAAGCCTCTGTAAAGAATGCATCGTGGTGGCATTTCTATATAAAAGGAAACTTGGCAAAATCATATTACGAGGTGTTCGGAATGAACAGAAATACAGAGAAAAAACGAATTCAACCAATATCCGCTGCCACTGATATTCACCAATTCCATCTTGTCATTTGTTTAAAATGGTGTATATACAAGTACTATTGATCGAGTTACAGCCCGGAGCGAAACTCAATACTGCTTTCAATCACTTTCAAAATCTTCTTCATCCCCAAAACTGAATACTGAAGCATCGGCAGCAATTGCCTTGATATCACTTGCCCCTGCTGAGTCAAGGTTAGGGGTCTCAATGCCCGAGGAAGGTTTCCCAGCTCCATCAGTAGTTGTTTCTTTGGAAGCAATACTTTGTGCATGTTCCTGGCTCCTGAGTGACAGGTGATCAGTTCTATGAGTCAAACTCCCAATTTTCTCTGCTGTCTCACTGGATACATGACCAGTTGCAGCAGGTCCGGCTTCCGAAGTAGCTTGAGCTTGCCTGCTCCTTGAATCCCCAGTCTCCTCTCCCTCGCTATCTGAGAATACATCGTCATTGTCTTCACTCCGAGAGACCTTATTTCTGTTGGAATTAGCTGCAACCCCAGTACTTGAAGTAGGAACGCGACCTGAGCAACTATCAGATTGCTTGTTGGCATAATCAGCTTTTGATCTCATTGGTAAAGTGCCATCATAATCGATCATCACAACTTCAACCTGGAATCCTGGAGAAGGCAATTTTCTCTGGAAAGAATATAGCCAACAACTCATTAAAAGAATATCGAGAAAGGGAAAGCAAATACCAGATAATATGAGAAAAGAAAAAATTGTACCTCATTAATTACAGCAGAAAGTAATATCAGGAAAAGATTGTGTCATTTACCTTGTCGAAACCATCCAAATCTGAAGTGTTTAAAATTTTTCTGTTTTCCGTCATTGTTGTATTCAACCAACTGAAAGTAATATTCCAAAAATAAATTAAAAAGACTTTTTATTGGTGTATGTATACCTACAGAAAAAGAATTCATGCTATTCGGCATCTTAGCAAAAAGTAAAATGATGCATAATAAGATTCTATAATAATAAAATATGATTCATCTTCTACAATAAAACATAAGGTTCTTAAAATGATGCATGACAAGAATAAGAAATCTTCCGTCCCTCTTGGGGCTTGCCAATGGTCTTTGAGCCAAACTGTTCCATCCATAAAACACGAGATGGAGGGTTCGGTCACAGGTTAAATCCTGTAACTATGTGTGCTTTCATTTGCCTATTGAAACAGAAAAAAGAGTAGTATCTTTCCGTGTTCATCAATTAATAAAAGAGTTAATTGGAAAGAAGGCACCAATGGGTAGGGATTCCTAAGGTTAGGGAATCTTCATTCGTTTGGCCAAAAAAGAAACATAAAAAAAAAAAAAAAAAAAAAAAAAGTACAGATGCTAACATTATTCAGTATAAAATTCCTAACAGTTCAGATGAAAGTGAGTTTGCAGTCATAACAAACTAACAAAAACAATCATGAAAGTAGGCGGTACAAACCAATAGAAATCTCCTTGGCCATCATGAAAATGGATTTTAAAGTCCCCCACCAACTCGGTCAGACCAGGCTCTCCTGGTAGAGCAAAGACCACAATCCCTTTCTTTGGTGCACCAATCCAGAAATCTTCTGGCTGCAGATATGAATTGGTGGGCTCATATTAGAAATTTAAATCATGCATTAGCATGGAGATCATGAGAGATTAAACTAACAAGCAAATCAATAACAAAGTGACCATATTCAAGAAAAATTCACCATTAGGTCCTTTGTTCTTGGATGCTTTCTTGTTGAGAACAGAATCCCTGTGGATCAAGGAAAACATCCATGCTAATAAGTTTAATCACAGACTAAAGAATGAAGCGAGATAAAAACAATAAATAGTGCATCGCATAGCATTGTAATGGTAAACAAAAAAATAAATAAAAAAATCTGAATTTCAATAACAAAATCGAAGCCTGGGAAAATATGAAGGTGTTGAAGCACATTCCTATCCGATTACTAGTAGTTAAACCTAGTAATCGGATAGGAATGTGCTTCAACAGAAGGCATGAAAAAACATGCATCATAATAGATTGTACGACAATTTTGTATAGATTTACCTTATTTGTAGGCTTTATAGAATATAAGTTAACAATAGATGCATACAGGCAGCCTCTAAAAGCACTTCAGGAACAGATCCAAATACATAACATAATGAATATTTCCCAAAATCTTTTAGGATTCAGTAAATGGAGGTACTTCTGAGGACATATCCCTAATTTCTTTGTTCTTTTAACTCCTACTTGGTGTTAATAATTATAAAAAGGCCCTTTTCTCTTAAACAATAATGTATTTGTACTCAATTCAAGGAATGAAATTCATAGAAAGTGATGAATATATGTGGGCATATGACATGGAATTTCTTATGCATCTTTATAAATGATAAATGTGAAATCTCAAGATATAACTAATTTTTTTCATGACGAATATGATGAAAAGCATACCATTATGATTAGAGATGGTAATGGAGGGCCTGACCCAATAAGGACACCTGAGTAGCCGAAATCCCCTAAGCATGCACCTGTACAATTTGTAATTTCAGTACCTTTTTGAAGGTAAAAGAATGCAGCATTCTGAGAGAGAAATCAGAATGGTACCTACGTCCAGGCTGAATTTCTCCATTGAAGTATGTTAAGACACGCTCAAAGTATTTGACATACCTCTAGGAAAAGCAGAGTAATACTAAACTATCAGAAAGATATAAAAGAAGATCAACCCTTAAAAGGATAACAGTACTAAAAAGCAATTGACTGACAATCTGACTTGGGAGAACCATAGCCTTCCCATCAATGCATCTTTTCTGGTTGTAGTAATCAATAGCCTCATTGGCTGTTGGGAAGAACTGAAGAGAGATGGCAAAATAAAATCATAATGATAGTCAGGAAAGCGATGACAAATAAGGACCAGAACAAGAAAATTTTCCTTGATACGAACCTTAAGGAACAAGAGAAGGCTACAAATCATCACTCCAGTCCTTGCCATACCAGCTTTACAGTGAACAACAACAACATTCTCAATGTCCTCCTTCAACCATGAATATGCACTTTGACAAAATGATTTTATGAGTTGGATAGGGGGGCA
Source organism: Corylus avellana (assembly GCF_901000735.1). Taxonomy (NCBI): domain Eukaryota; kingdom Viridiplantae; phylum Streptophyta; class Magnoliopsida; order Fagales; family Betulaceae; genus Corylus; species Corylus avellana. The sequence goes on from NC_081547.1 coordinate 3,122,668, forward strand.
ATTATGGTCCTCAAATGGGAAACTTGCAACCTGGAAAGCATCTAGACAAGTCATAAACAGAAGAAGCTTGTGTACCGCAATAATTTCATAAACAACATTACAGCCTCAATAACGTAAACCTTTCAATTTATAGCACAGTCTTAGCTAGTGATAAATATTATGTTTAGGGATTAACCTTGACACAACAACACAGACTTCAAACTCTAGAGATATATATTGAGCTTTAATATTTTGTTTAGGGCCTAACCATGACATTGAACACAATAATAATACTAAAATGCTAATAAAGATTAAGGCTGCACCTTCCCCTCAAATAGTGATGCATCATACAACCTCTCCGAGCAAAGATTGTAGACTTTGTATTTTCCCTGCATATAAATGTTGATTAAAGAGGTCAGAAGTTATTTAATAAATGCAGAACACAGATTGGGACCCATAAATAGGTAAACAAGATTTCAAGTTCCAAATATTCTATTATATTAATTGATGGAGGAAAGTTTTTCCCTATGAACAATAACTAGATTCCTCAAGGCTAGATATCATCAGAAATTTCCAAGCACAAATTAAACCATGTTTTACCTTGTGATGAGTTTCAAAAAACTTAAGCACTTCTTCCATATGATTTCGATAAAATCCCTGCATCACATTTTTCAGTTAATATTTTGTGTTAATGATTCAAATGTACTTGGCTAATTTAACACTAAATGCAAAACACAAAAATATTTTACCTCGAAATATCCAAAAAGCCCAGAGCTTATATCACCAGCAGGGAACCCCATAGCAATTATATTCTCGGTGATATATGTCATATCCAAATCAAATCCTCCCTCCTGTGAATTAGGTATATAATCTCCTTACGATGCAATCAATGACATATTTGGTGTAGACATATCAGAGTTAAAACACTAAAGTAATGGCAAATATAGTGAAGAATAATTAAATTAAAGTTACCTTTCTAATCAAACAAATTCATGAACCTGCTATACAGTCACTGCATTATAAATCAAAGAAGGCAATGCAGTGGTAGGCTACCTGGTATCTTCGTTTGTTTTGAGACACAATATGACGTGCTTTGACCTGCATAGCCTTTACTGCAGTCCGAGATGAGTCAACTAACCCTTTTGTGAATGATTCAAAAACACCAGATTGGGCAGTTGCTGTCCTTCCTTCATTACTCTCATCTGGTGCAGGTGCCATTGGAGGCATCCGCAACCCTAACCCGCTAGTGAAACGTGCAAATGTTGACATCCCAGTATTTTCATTCTGTGAGTCCTCTTGTGCTGCTCCCAAGGACTCTGGAAATTTCAAACTTCTAGCCCAAGATGATATGCCAGGAGGAGATGAAACATATGGAGTTTGATGTGCATTATCATCTTGCTGAGAGACAGCAACAGTAGAATGTTCAACTTCAGAGGCTTTAACAGTAGGTTGAGATGATGAGTCAACAGAATCTGAATCCATTCTGCCAACCAAGCAGCTGTCTTTATCAGTCCACATTAAATCAGGCTCAACTATGAAGCATGTAAACTAATTAATACAACCAAGTAGGGACTAAGTAGTCACTGAAAATCTAGAAGAAAAAAATGTAAACAGCTCCTAGCAATTTAGATGAAAGTTTTAATTAAAATTTACAAATATATCATTCTTCACACTGCAAGCTCAACTAATGATTGTTAACAAGCCAAACTGCAATGTGGTTGCCCTCAGCAGCCTGCACAAAAGTTTTACACTTGCTAGCATATCCAAACAGACTATTTCAAAAATAAATCATCATAAGACTATGTCATCACGAACCTCCGCTCAATCCTGAGGCTGTAGCCGACACGGCTGCCGTGGAAAAAAATTAAAATGGACAAACCCGACCAACAAGTACTGGGGTGAGCAATAATCTTACCAATCTTTCTTCTATGTATAAAGGGCAGTGAAAACAAATCTCATGAACAGAATAAATTTATTGTACAAATCTGACCGATTAACTGTACAATAATACAAACATCCCATTATTTCAAATCCACCAACCAAAACCCACAAATTCAATTGAAGCTAATCGTTTCAATACAATCCTTATCACCGGAAATAGATTCACAAAGTGAACACTGAGATCTGCCAGAAATTATTGAAAAATAGTCAAATGTAATCAGCAAATTCACGTAATTGCATTATGAATCTACAAGCACAAACATATACACGCATACGTATAGGCCTATATTGAGCAATGTATTTTGAGATCATTTACCAGAAGTGCACGAGAGCTCGGGTTCAAAAAGGATTTGAGAGTGAACGAAGAGCTACGTATAGCGGCGAGTGTGAAAGATTTTGAAATGAAATAACTAACTCAAATGTGGCGGTGGTGGTAATAGTGGTGAGTCGCCGCGATAAGTGGTTTTTTACGACAATTATTTAAGCATATTAAAATATTAAAAATTCGTGTCCTCGTTGGAACACCCGCTCTTCTCGATCTAGTCCGTACAGGATCCGGCTTCTATGCGGTACCGCATAGATGCGATTATCCTAAACTACACCGTTTTGGATTTAGTATAAGTAAGTCTCTTTACTAAACGGTACAGTTTTAATAAAAATATAACTCTTGTCTTATAAAACTCACGCCGTTACACCAAATCATCAACTGCAAGTCTGCAACATTCCATAACACCCACAACCAACCCAGAAAAAATCAAAACTCCAACAAAAAGAACCAAAAAAAATCAAAAGCTCCAGCAAAAGGAATTAGTAGAGAAAGAGAGAGAGTAACCAGGGAGGGAGAGAAGCAACCCAGAACCAAAGGAACCCAAAAAAAAATCAAAAGCTTCAGCAAAAAGAATTAACAGAGAGGGAGAGACGAGGGAGAGAGAAGAGATCATAGAGGGGAAATTGTATACGCTTTTTTAAAATCTCCAAAAAAAAAACCCCAAATCAACAAAACCCCCAACCAAAACATCAGAAGCAAAAAACTCAAATCAACAAAACCCCAGATCTGGCTTACAGAGAGAGAGAGTGAGAGGGAGAGAGAGAATGGGATACCCAAATCAATTGTTTGGCCTGAGCTCCTCTTCACTAAGAAGGCAAACGTTACTTCATAGAAGAAACAAGAAACAACATCCTCCCTCTCCGTCTCGCTCGCCCGCCATAGATGAAGAATTACAAGCTGCAACAAGGCTCACCGCCATCAAATAATAAGCTCTTTAATGCGCAAATGCATCTCCAGAACCTTGTGTTTTATTTTCTTCTCTTTTGCTCAGAGATTTCTCCTTCAACTTGCAACTCAAACAGCTTTTTGATCTTCCGACAACTGGTGTAACAGCGTGAGTCTTGTAGGGCAAGAGTAATATTTTCGATAAGGGCCTAGAGTTTGATTTTCAATAAGATCGATTTTAAAAATTGTATTTTTTAAAAGTTGTGTTTTTAAAATTGTTACTTTTTTAAATTACATAGGCATTTGGTAAAATATGTTTAAGTACCTTGTTTTATCAATCGAGTGTTTGGATAATATTAATACATAATTGCGGTTTTATGGTCAAATAGGTAAATATTGTGCCAAATATTATTTTAAGCAAAATCGTGATTTTGGTTTAAATTCACATTTTTTCATATAACTACCCCTAGTTAGATTATAGAAATTGCGAATTTTTTCACGATTTTAAAATTTGCGTTTTTAAAATTGTAATTTCAAATATTCCAAAATTGCGATTTGGTTTAAAAATCCAGATTATTATTTTTTAAATGCACTCCAAACGAACCCTAAAACTATATAAAGAAACATACTTTTACTAAACCCAAAACGGTGTAATTTGGGATAACTGCATTTATGCGGTAATTTTTATTGCCGCATAGAAGTCGGGTCCATCCGCACATGTCGCACTTCGAGTTTCATGGCCACCTCAATAAGTATCTACCTTAATCAATATGGTTTTATTTTATAATTTTATTGTGATAATTTTAATTAATTCTTCATTTTTCTTAAATAATAATTTATCTAAAAGTTAATTAAGAGTTAGACGTAAACATTATAAGATAATTATACAATCAAAATATAATTTATATCACGACTTTTTATTATTTATTCATAAAGTTGTTTTTAACGTTCACCTTTTAACCTAAAATCATCGGTTAAAATACAATTTTTTCAAATACATTAACAAATAGTTTAAAACATTGACACAAGCAGTTAATTTTTACTTAAAATAATAGAGATACCTATTTAAAATTGAGAGACGCTAAGAATTAATAAGTTATTTATATTTGATCTATATTTTCCTATAAATTAAATAGATCAGCCATTAAATTTGTAGGTTTCACCATTGACTTATGTAAGGTCTATATAAGTTCGCAAATCTAATGGTTGATTTGTAAGATGAGATGGATCAAATATAAGAAAAATATTGACTCATAACATTTCTCTTTAAAATTTAATCATAATTTAAATACCTTATTCTTAAAATTAAAAATTCAGACACTAAATCCAAATCATATAAAAATTAAGACATGAATTATAATACAACAATAAATTTTATTCTTGAAATTAAAAATTTAAATGCTAAATTCAAATTAGATAACAAAAATTAGTAGTTAAATATGATTTTTGCCTCCATCAATTCGATGGAGGCAAAAAAGCCAATAAAAGAAAGAAAGAAAAGAAAGAAATAAAAGAAAGAAATATGTCATATAATGTACGGATCATGGCCAACACCCACACCACATATGCATCCCCGCACCTTAAAAGGAGGCACGAAGAAAAGCCACGGAAAATAAGAAAAGACAAAATCACTAGCGATCGCACAGAAAAATAATACAGCGCGAGTCCGATTCAATGGAGGCGGAACCGGCCGGCGGCGATGAAGTCTCTCCGGCCACGGCGATATCCAGATGGAGTTTCAGAGTGTCGCAGCGGTACCAGCACATGCTGGACAAGTCGACCCCACACATGCTCCAGCGCTGGATCGCGTTCCTCGTCGTGGCCGCCATCTACGTGGTCCGCGTATACCTCGTCCAAGGCTTCTACATCATCTCGTACGGCCTCGGAATCTACGTCCTCAACCTCCTCATCGGCTTTCTCTCTCCCCAGGTGGACCCCGAGATCCACAACCTCTCCGAGGGCCCCACTCTCCCCACACGTGGCTCCGATGAGTTTCGTCCCTTCGTTCGTCGCCTCCCGGAGTTCAAGTTCTGGTACGTCTCCCTTTTGATGACGTTTTGCTTTGACTTTTCTCTTTGAATGCGTAGGTGGATTGGAATTTCAAGTGGAACCTTGTGGATATTGTCATTGACCTAAAAATATTGGGATTTTGATTAGGGTTTGAATTTTTCTTGGTGTGATGTCCGGAAAGGGGATCGGAAGCAATGGTGTATTTTGTTGAATTTTCTGTTCTTTTTGATTGTGTATTATTGATTGGTAGATGCGTGTGGAGAAGTAGTTGATGGTCAGTGTACGCGTTTGATTTTGAATTGTGTATGCATATGATTGGAGTATCATGGTAATCAAGAGGTTCAAATGTGAGAGACTAGTGTGCAAAGCAAGAGGGTTAATGGTTAATTACGCATCTAATTTGTTCTTCTATGAATTTCAGCGGACATTTGGATGCACTAGAAGAACAATAATCTTGTTTTACGGGATTTATTTTTTTGTACCAAGCCAATGGTTTAGGTAGAGTTCATAGGGGCTTCATGCTTCAAGTTGTTTTCTAATGCCAAAACTTACTTATATGATCGTTAAAGTATTCATCTTTGATGCTATCATTTTCTTTTTATGTATTGAGATTTTTAATCACTTGAAAAGATTTCCATGCTTGCTGGTTATGTGTACTGAAGTTTCCTTGTTTTCTACCCTGGAAGGTACTCCATTACAAAGGCATTTTGCATTGCTTTTGTGATGACATTCTTCAGGGAATTTGATGTCCCTGTGTTCTGGCCAATACTGCTTGTCTATTGGTTGACACTCTTCATTCTCACCATGAGGCGACAGATAACTCACATGATCAAATACAGATATGTTCCATTCTCATTTGGAAAGCAGGTATATGATGACCCTTCTTACTCTCAAAGTTTAGATCATTGTACGTGTCATGCTTCATTGGTGAGTTGCTATTGGAATCATGTTGTTGATTTTGAGAATTAAGTTCGGTTTATTTTACTTTTTGGTAGCGGTATGATGGAAAGAGAGCATCACCAACTGACAGCACAAGCATTTCTACGGATTGAGTTCTTCAGGTAGATTGAATTATATATGCTTCTTTTAAATGACAAACCCACGGGTGCTTCAATTTATTCTACAATATTATTTCACAGCCGGAGCTTCCTGATGATATGTTGGTAGAGGAAATCGTCTTTACGACTAGTTTCAGAGCCATGGAGGATTGTTCATTTTCCCTTTATCTTGTCTGGGCAAGCCTCCATATGTCCTCCAGGAAATTTATCTTTGGGAAGACGAAGTAGTTCCTGATACCTTTTTTCATTTTTACCCCTAGTATAAAAAATCCTTTTGTATAGAAGGGACATCTACATTCCCGTCGCTGAGATTTTTAATCTGCTAGAATGTATTCGCAGAGCCTTTGCTGTGGGGGGAATGAGCCTTTGCAATTGGGTTAACTTAAATTTAGCTTTAAAGTGTACCTCTTTTTCTCATTTACTTGACAATGTTCTTTGCTATATGCTGAGCATGTTTAGCAGTATAATTTATACATTGTCATCCATCTGATCTTGTTCGTTGTTCCTCTGTGAGGATTACATTGGAGGGCATCTTCCCTGCGTTATACAATTACGCTGTATTTGTAGTCAATTGGCTTTATGAAATTTTTTGCGTTGTGTTTGTAATTCTCAAGTCCCCCAAGTCATTCCATTATCTTCTTCTTCTTCTTCTTCTTCTTCTTCATGTCTGAAGTCATTCTTCTATAGTTCACCAAATGGTTGAGCTGGATTAACCAGTTGGTCATGGGCTATGGTGTGTTCGATTTACCTCAATTTCCTACAACTTAACTAGAGACACAAGTTTATAGTTTAAGCTTATACTGAAGTTTGGTTCAACATCTGAATGGCACGTGTCTTTTTATTTTGACACTATTGGAGTTTGAGCTTAGTTTGCCGAAGAATGATCAAATTGGAGTTTTGAGTTTAGTCGCCAATCAATTCTTAAAAAGGAGCTTGAGCCTAGTCGCCATGTCTGGGTTGACACTTGTTACATAGAAAAGCTTAGAAGCGCATTGCGTGGCGTTGTGGGGAACTTTGTTTTCTAGAGTTTGCTGCCCTTTATAGTAAAATGCGATTTCTTCTGTTGGGGATTTGCGATGCTGACATGGCATGATGCTCCAAACGTGAATTTAAAAACCTAGAAGGGATTATTTCAAAGTTTGATGCATTGGCTATTTATACCTCTCGATTGCTATAGGCACGTAGAAGATAGGTGCCCGCTTCATACTTATTGGCAACCAAATTTTCACAAGTGAGATCTCAACGAGTATCTATATATACTGAGACAACGATATTTAGTCAATTGGCCCAAAAAAAGGTAACATCTGGGTATCATTTTTATGAACTGTGTAACTGAAACTCAAACCAAATAGAGATAGAGAACTTGGACTTTCCGGATTCACCTAGGGTTGTAATAGCCATATACTCCATAGAAAGTCTGTGCAAAAGTAAGCAACAACAAGACAACAGCAGCAATTAATGAGATAATGGCCCAAGGATTGCCAAAATACTTATGCTTTAAACTCGCACGCCAAGCATTCCACCTATGGTTGTAATACCGGTTCACATCCTCTGACAAGCGGGAAAGGTAACTGTTATTGATGTCGAAAACCACCTCTTGACAGAGGCGATTGAAGAGGTCAGCAACTTCAGCATCACTGCCGAGCCAGTGCTCAATTATTCCACAGTAGTGAAGGTAACCCACATCTTGATGAGAGTTAATCAAGTTGTCCATGAAGACCACATATGAAGTAATGTCATTGCTGCAATCAAGATGGCACTGCTCAAAGGAAATAAGGTTGAGAAAAAGTGACTTTGTACCATCATGGATTAAGAGCCGAGGGATTTTGAGAATTCCATTCTTGAATTTTATGTCCCAAAAGCGATCTGTCTTCCTTTTCTTGAACTTGATTCCAGCCTCTCTGAGTTCTGTAACACAATGTATCAATTGCTGCCTTCGTTTATCTGCAACACGATTACCATGTGACCATCTCTTGATCCAAATCCTGGGTTCCGGTTGAAGCCCTCTGCGCAGGAGACTTCGTCTGAAAACATCAAGGCAATGAAGGCCACCTTGATCTGATAAAGGGTCAAAGGTAGTTGCATATCCAAGCGATAACTGTAATTTGTTCATATCACTCTTTGTTAATGGCTCATCTGTTGGCATTAACGGGTCGAAAAATTGGAGTGTTAGCTTGGCTACCACTCCTTTCTGGTCTGGGTTGCCTAACTGAATCCCCAAGAGCCGATCAAGTATAAACAGTGGGAGTTGATTCTCCAGCATTATCATGTCTCGCTGGATGGAGTGCATTGAGCCACGCATTGCAAAGATGGGATCGTTTCGTGGGTAGCCAAGTTGCTTGAATCCTTCAGCAGCACCCCGAAAGAGCTCAAGCACGAAGCAACAATCCAGCACCATCATTTCAACAAATTCATTGCTGCTAAGAGTTATTGACCCTTCATAACAGTTGCGAGCTCTTTCTTCAACTTCTTTTACGGCATCAAGATAAAGCATTATGTCATGGTTGGTACGCGTGAGGATCTGGTGAAGGGCACGCCATTTATGGCGATCCATTTGGCGTAGGCGTCTCTTACCATGGTGGTAAGGGCCTAGGGAAACAATCTGAGGGACAAACGCTTTGTCATGGCCTTCTTTTAGGTAATGGGGGATTCGGTAAATGCACAGCTTTGCCCATGAACTTGCTGCATCATCTTGACGCGCTTGGTCGAGCTTTTCTTTGATGGAGATCACCCACTCCGACTCTGGTGGATTGTCTTCGCGATCCTCTTCGCAATTCTTACCATCATTTCTCATCACGATTTGCAATGATCCTAGTGGTTTCTGCTGTTGTTTCTGCAGCAGCTGCTGAGATCGTTCTGGAAATCCTGCAGATGATGGTGTAGAATTAGGTGTTGTTGCCACCCCAGACGCCACAGCTTCTCTGAGTTTGACGGTGATTAGGTACCAGCTCAAGAGCTCCTTGTTGAACACAGCCACCATCTTTGAAGGAGAATGCTTTCTGGCCGGGTTTGGCTTGGTGAAGAGATGTGAACTAAAGCTCCATTGAAATGTTTATCATTCCTAGTGGAGAGCGATTCCAAATCTGAAATAAAGTTGTAACTGTTGCCCAACATTATGATACAAAAGGGGTTATATATTTAATTATTGATACTTTAATTGACCCTCTGTCCAATAAATTCCCCACATGGACCCCTTTTGCTTTGGAAAAGCAATTTCCACGACTTTCGGGTGTAACGTTATATTCCTACTCTTAAATTTCCACATGTTCTTCCATTATCCACTTTTTTTTAATATTATCTGTTCTATGAACTATGATCAATTTTTTTTTAAATGGTATGTTCAAATTCTTATGCAACCAATTGGGAATTAAGGGTGTGTATTAAATTTTATAAATTTATTGGTGAATTTGTTGTCATGTGATTTAAATAATGGTGACACCATAACATTACAAAATCTATTCTCAGTGAAATGGAGGAGAAGAAGGCCATATTCTTATTTACTACAGCTGAAAAGGCACTAAAAGATCAAAGGGAGTCAAAAGAAAGCAAATAAATGCAATTTGAAATAGATCTGAAGTGCCCAAAAAAAGGAAAAAGGAAAAAGAAAGAAAGAGTAGCTAATTTAATTCACTAATTACAATGTGACAGCATCTCTACCCCATTTTCAATATTAATTTCCATTCAAGTGGTAACTATTTTTTGTTTTGTTTTGTTTTGTTTTTTAAATAAATCCTTGTTGTTAAGCCTATAACTTGCAACTTTATATATTTTTAGTATTATCTGTTCTATGAAAAAAAAAGATGATATGATCAAATTCGTAAGCAACCAAATGGGAATTGAGGATTCATATTAAATTTTATAGATTTTATGATGAATATATTGTCATTTATTTAAATGATTGTGACATTACATACACTATTAAATATAACATGACAAAATCTACTCTTTATTTCACTTGTCACTTGAAATGGAGAAGAAGAAGGTCATATTCTTGTCTACTACAAGCTGAAAAGGCACTAAAAGATCAAAGAGAGTCGAAGGAGAGAAAATAAAGGCACTTTGAAATAGATCTGAAGTGCCCAGAAAAGAAAAAAGAAAAAGAAAGAAAGAAAGTGTAGCTAATTTAATTGACTAAACAATGTGACAACATCTCTACCTCATTTTCAATATTAATTTCCATTCAAGTTGTAACTATTTTTTGTTTTTAATAAATCCTTGTTGTGAATCCTATAACTCAGAATATTGTGTTTTATTACCTGCAGGTGGAGGGAATTGTGTTTTACAATATGATGAGTTACACGTAAGATTGACTAAATTATGTGTCTAATGATTTGTTACTTCACTTACTTGATAAAACGGTGTGTTTTGGGATGAAGTGACGAACGACTTATTGAGTATTTTCTTAAAAAAATTTTTTTTTAAAAAAATGAAGGTATTTTTAGCTTTGATTAAAAAAATTTAATCAAGCATCATCTCAAATATAATAATAAATATTAGGGAAAATTACACTTTACCCCCCCCCAAAGGTTAGGGTGATTTTCAATTCGACCTCTAATGTTTCAATTTTTGCAATGCACTCCCCAAAACTTCAAATTTGTTTTTTCAATTCGACCAATGTTATTCAAAAACTTGCATTTACCTTGGAAAAGCAAAGAGATTTTTGGAAAATAAATCTTCTTTTCTTGGGTCAAGGGTTTTGCAGAGAGAATCCAAAGAAAAATAATTTTATTTTTGGGCTCGAATGTGAGAGAAGGGTGAGTTTCCGGCTCAGAAGATTGGGAGTGTTTGGCAAACCTTTGTTACTGTGTATACATCATTTTTTCAAAAAAATTCAAAACTTTATACAACATTAATCATTTTTCAGTTACAGCTACACTAACCAAGGCAAGCTTGATGTAAGGGCTGCTTTTTGTGAATAAATTGCTGTTAAAGGTTGGGCCTTTGGACTGCATTTGGGCCTTGGAATGCATTTGTGTTTAAATAGTGAGTTAATTACCCTTTTACTATTAGGTTTTCACCTCTTTTTTTTTTTTTTTCAAATTCTACCACACATCTTAGTACCTCCGTCACATTCTGTTACATGTCACATACAAATGCCACGTGTCCTAATTTTTTTTTTAAAAAAAAAAATCAAAAAATTATTGGGCGGCCCCAGCCACCCCATTTTGGCCAATGGACCCCTTGGGGCCGAGGTGTTTGAAAATTAAATTTAAGCAATTGATAACTCAAAGATAAATTTGAAATGTAACACACAAAGATTGTAAAATTAGATTGTTGTGGGAAGTCTTGAGTAAAGATATAGGCAGATAATGACAGATCTATTTGATTCATGTCCATAGTGAAATATTGAGACTAACATGTCCAAGCAAATGACATTGAGTTGCCCCCATCATCAATTCTTGAGGTGCAATTTGATTGGCTATATGTACAACAATCATCTTAATTAATCCAAATAAGCAAACAACAACAACAGCCCAGCCCAGTCATCATCATTGGGCCTGGCCCATACCATCAACGGACACGTTTTTAAGCACTGATGACCATCTCAACGGCGCTTTCAAAAGCCCAGTAAGGCTTGCTTGGGTTCTGGCTATTCTTCACGGGATAAGAGGCCTCCATTGCAATTCCACACTTGCCGGTAAATGCGTCTGCCACGTTTCGCTGGATCTTGATGTATCCACTCTCCCCCCAGTTGCTTCCCCACGAGTTCCTCACAAGCCAATAGTCAACGCCGTTCTCTGTGCCGTACCCAACAGCAGCGACACCATGGTCTAGGGCTGACCCACATTCGCCGGTGAAGACACCCTGAAATTTTTGAAAGGAAACAAATAAGTAAATGCACAATTATGCTAATTCACAACAAAATTAATGGACCACTCATAGAAGTCGGCTTACTGAGTCGTAGAGCTGCAGAGCCCTGCCGCCGGCTTCAATAGCAACACTCACGGGCTGATGTGCCACAGCCTTCTTCAAAGCGTTCTCATCGAAGGCAGGAACATCCTCGTAACTATCAATGCTGACAACCTTAGCATTCTTCTGCAATAATCCAAGACCAAAAATATAAATTATAAAAGAATTCCAAGAAACCCCGAAAAAATAATTCATCAGTGACTTAGAAATACTGACCCTAACGGTGTCGCATTTGGTGTCAACGCCTAGATAAGGGTAGTCTGATTCAGAGTCCATGCCTCCGTTGTCGATGATGAACTGGAAGGCGTAGTCCATGAGACCTCCATTGCAGCCGGCGTTGTAGTCTCTGTCACAGTCCACAAGTTCTTGTTCCGATAGAGAGATTAGCTCGCCTGTCACTATTTTGTTTACGCCTTCCACTGCCGCCACCGTTGAGAATGCCCAGCAACTTCCTGCTCACCCACAACAAACACCCCCCATATCATATAATAATCACAAAAATAAAAGTAAGAAAAACTGAAACTCGGACTTTCGGCCCGACCTGACGTTTGCGTATTTAATTCGTTACCCCCATTTTCACGTGACCAAAAGTTTTAACGTATAGTCCATATCGAACAGTCCACTTCCGGTCACCAATAAATTAGTCTTAAACAATCTACCAGTCCACTCTATACCACCCACCCACATGCCACAAGTCCTAATTCAATACTTTGACGGTCTTTATCAGAATAATAATAAAATTAACCTGAACAAAATAGAATTACTAGGGTAATTACCGAAATTACCAAACATCCTTACATCAAATTTAAATGCAATTTATTAATCTTATAAGAAGGTCAGTTTGGTCAATCTGATGATGTGATCTACCATGATCGAGGAAATTAAAAATTTGATTACCACAACTTCCTTGATCCTTGATCGGATTAACAGCACCGGTCGTCCTCCAATCGACGGTCAACGGCAACTTCTCGCCGGCCCTGAAAGCGTAGCGGCGGCTGGGGTTCTTGGACTTCATGACCCTCCGCTTAGGGTCAGTCCTGGTGCCCAAGTAGATGGCGCGGTACTCCTCGTTGCTCAAATCAGCAAATCTGTTCAACCCAGTCTTGTATGTGCGGTTTTGGGCGTTGTGGTCGTCGATGAACCTCAGATTATCCTTGAAGATCTCGAACCTCCGCTCGTGCTCTCCCAGGTCGTTGTAGGCTTTCCCGTGCTTGGCCAGCCACGAGTTGTAGATGCCCATCACCTCGGCGTCGCTCCGCCAGGCTGGTTGGTCGTGGTGGTTGTTGTAGCCGATGATGGACATATCGGAGGCCGATGATGAAGCAAAGAAGAGGAAGAGAAGGGTGAAGATGGCCGTCGCCATGGTTGCCATGTTTGAAGGAGATGGCTTGTGTGCTCTCAAGAGAAAGGGAAAAGAAAAAGGGAAGGAAGTGGTGGACTGTTTGTTGAAGGGGCCGGAGGAGTCGAGTTTATATAGAAAATGAATTGCTTATCAAAAAGGGTAAAAGAAAAAAAAGAAAAAAAATTATTTGGTCTAATATTCAGGATTGGTTCATGGATGTTGCAATTTGCAAGGAAAATAATGAAGAGAGAGAGAGAGGGCCGAACTGGTGCACCATGTTGGCTCGTGGCCTATGGAAGACTGGTAGTTGCGAGCAGTTTAAACACACAGAGGCCCCAATAATGGGGAACTGGGGGGGGCTCCGGGGGATTGACAACCGTTTTTTTAGGCGAATGAGATAATGCCACGTGGGAAGAGTTTGCTTAGAACAGAGGTAAGGGTGATCCAAAACCCGTCAGAGAACTAGAACTCCGTGCCACTGTTATGGCCACCGAAAGCAAAAAGGGAAGGTCCATCAGTGCGCATGAGATAAGCCACAGATTACAATGGCAAAAAGGGCAGGCCAATTGGAATGAAATTGTATCAAGAGAATCGTAGATGGCTTATTCTGCTTTTCTTTCAAATGGGTTATATGGGTCTAGTAATTTACCTGAACTTTCCTTAGTCCTGAAGTTGCCAATTCCTCTCCCAATTTTTACTTTATAATTTGATTTTTACCAAAAAAACATGTTGGTGTCAGTTTCGGAAATTTCCTTCCTTATTGGTTTGCACAAGAATTGGTCTCTGCTAGTGCTATCCACAATCCTTACACTTCATCAGCCAATAGCCTTTCGACAGGTCATTTTCGTCCTAGTTATATTTGAAGGTTAGATCCAACTAACAGTCAGTATGGTCACCCACCAAATCCATCTCAAGCCAGTAGGCCACTCTCCGCCCATCCAGTGCCACCTCCTTAATTCCACACCAAAAAAGAAAAAAAAAAAACCCAGCAAGTTACCTATATCCTCTCTATCTCACTCTTGGGATAGAAATAATCTTCAGCTTCACTTTATTTATGACATAATGACTTCTTGAAGAGGGTTTTCCATTATTTTCAGGAATAGAAACGTGTCCATGAAGAACTATTTTATGATCTATATATATATATATGTTGCTATTTGATGAATATGTTTCATAGCATCATGTATATCAGTATATCTTTAAACGCAATAAAATAAAGTTTAAACCATGAAACAATTCTATTCATTTCACTTGAAAAAAAAAAAAAAAAAAAAGATAATCCTGTTCCGAGCCTCACTTGCCCCACATGTTCTGCTATCTGTCCAAACAGATGAAACTCTCTCCTACGTACCCATACTTCTGCGGCTCTGCCCCACTATCACACTGTAATAGAACGACAATATTGCATTGCATGAGATCCATTTAGCATTAATGTTTTTTGTTACATTCTACATAAATGCTTCCTCGGGATTGATTGGCTGAGACTGGAGAGGTTGTGTGAAACATGGGGCACTGCCGCACCAGGTTTGAGCCACTCTCTTAAATTGGCCACTGTACGCATTTGCCCTCATGCACCCAATTCCATTCCAGGGAAAAGGATCTCTCCATTTCAAATTGTTCTCTATTTTTTTTAGTTAATGCAATTAGAAAGATAAAATTGTCCAAATTTTTTTTAGGTTAAAATTTTTAGACAACACTACCCTTCTAAATGCACTAACCGAAAGAAATGAAAGAGATTTGAAATGGAGAGAATCCATTTCCATTCCATTCCAGAGCTGCAAGTTTTTATTTCATCTCAAATAATTTATTTTGCAACCGTTTTTGGACCTGGAAACTCACGCCCATTGTAAGGCAAGGCCCGAAATAAAGTCCACACGCACGTCACGCCCACGAAAAACGCACTTCAATAAACAAAATAAGCTTTCTTAAACTCAGCCCACCCACATACGAGACAGAGAGAGTAATGGTCATCAGAGCAATTTCGGCTCGTTTGTGGAGAATTCGGTTGGATAACAGTTTGCCTGCTTATGTTGTAAAAGCACAAATGCAAAGGATGATCTTTTGCAATGAATGAAGGCTTTATTACATTTGGTATCGTATCTAAGAAACACAACTGAGCGCAACTCTATGATTCCTATTTAGAAGATTCTGTATAAAATTTGAAGCCTAGTGGATGGATACAAGCTTTCTGCAAGGCATGAGACGCATCCAGCATCCAGTGAAACTACCACCAACTCTTTCATGAGACCAGAATATCAATCACCCCAACAAAAAAATAAATGAAGAAAAAAAAAATTGCGAAAACTTAAGTGGAATTCAAATTGAATTGCGTGACTGGCTCAACTATAACCGGTGCCTTCCCTTCCCATATGTACCCGTGAAACGACTTGCCTTTCTGCTTTATCAATCAAATTGTGATTCTGAAGGCCACTGGTTCCAAATTCACACGCGCATTATATTATCTCAGATGATGTCCCAGGCTAATCTTTCAGTTTTCAGAATGCCTCCCAGGAAGCTGCAGCTCTACTGTTTTTGGGTCGTGCTTTCTCTTACTTCGAGAACTGCGTTTAGATCTAGATGTTTGAGTCTTTGATGAATGCTTCAAAGTGTGTTCTTGAACACCAGTCACCGCTTTCTCATTAGATGGGAGTTCAGGAGGAGCATCCGGCCAGGGCGTACGTTTCGATGGGACGGTAATCTCCAAAGGAGGGTCAATTATCCATCTGTATAAAACAAGTACAAAATTCAGTGCATGTTATGCATGCTGGAAAACTTATCAAGTCAATAGAAATTGGAAAAGAAAATTCATATCCAATTACAGCCCGTTTGACATGCATATTATGCCACACTAAAAGCAGTATATACAATGAGAATCAGAATTGAAGGCTTTCATTTGTTCATATCACAGAACCAAACATTGAGAATATAATGGATCAGGATGACCAAAATGTTGAAAATTTTTGACATGTACACCACTTCTGACTTTTAGATTAACCAACTTTCAAAGAAACAAGATGGGCAGAGACACCCAGAAGTCAAACAACTGAGGAATGATAATAATATTGCATATGGAAGCATCAAAGGCTAGAGAAGTATGAAGCTCTATATACACAATATAAGTTACGAGAAGCCTTTAGTTCCTGTGTCCAAGTAGCATATCACCTCATGCGGGAGGTCTTAAAGTCCTCCTAGAACACGCAAGAATTAGGAGGAAGTGGAATGTGTAATCAGTAATGTGTTTGCTTATGGTTGAGCTTATCCTAAATATAGTGACGACAAAAAAGAAAGAAATTTTAAAAGGGTTTTTAGAAAACTAATGGAAATAGAACGAATACATTGTACCACAAAATTTGAGTACAATAAGAGGACACTGGACATCATCACCACAAGTCAAGTAACTACCATCTATTGAAATTTCACACGCTACTTCTTCATTAACCACCAAATTTCAGATTCAGAATATCACTCTAAGTATACTAACTAGCCACAAAACTGCATAATTTATATGGAAAAACCTCAGGATCAAGCTCTTTTACAAATGAAGGATTAACTAGTCCTATATCTTCAATTTTTTAACAGAATGACCAAAAAGGGAATAAAATTGACAACCTTGTACCCAGTTCTTCAAAAGAAAAAGCGATTAAATGCACCAATGTTAGCCTCTCCATGCCCTCTTCTAACATCTGCTCTATGGTAGATATTGAATCTGTGAGCTGGATGATGTTTAAAAGTCATCATCTTAAAAAAATAGTGGTTCTGGAAAGCATTACCAGGCCACATGGATCATAATTTATGTCATATAAGCGACTCCTAGTAAAAGACACGTTTAAACCACCCCACTCCTGGACCCACATCTCCAGCTGAAATACTTGATCATCCTTTGTGGCACATGCATGCTTAGATGCAGCTGAAAGTAATAGGACGGCCTTAAAGTCACCCATAACAAGAATGGATATGACATAGTCTCTTGCATCTGACATGATAGGACAGGTGGGGGCTCAACTAAACCAATCCACTAGACAGTGATAAAGTAATTCTTCATGCAGAAGGATTGTCCAATGAAATTAATGAACAGGCTCACTGGTACATAATCCTCAAAAAGCTTACATCAGGCAATAGTAGTTACCAATCAACTAAAAATAAGCATTCACGACCAAAGGGGTTGGCTTAGTGGCAAAGCTACCATGAGGTATGATGAGGGGATGATATGGGTTGGGTTATTGCTCAAACCAGGGGCGGAACTAGGATTTGAGCTGTGGGGGGACGAATTTTTTTTTTTTTTTTTTGATGGACGGACTTATATAAATACAAAAGCATATATATATATAATCTCTTTATGTGTGTTTGTGTATTTATATAAAATAAAAGCATAGAAGTCTTGCATCTAATCTCATGCCATCACAAATACACAATAATATAAATAACTAGCAAAATAGCTTAGGGAAAAAACAAAAAAACTAGCAAAATAAACTAAACACGATTTATAAGGTCCAAGAGAAATGGTACCTTTGAGTGTGAACTCTTTTTCCTAACAATCCCCATAAGCCCCAAATAACAAGAAGAGAAATGCCAAGAGTCAAGTCAAACAATGGTGCAATCATAAATGATTAAACCATCTAATTTGTGATGTCAAAACAAATATTGTAAACCTAAATGACGACAAATAACCATTCACCAAACTGATTGTTGGTTAGAAGCTACTCAAAGAACCCAAACCATTTAACTTTTTCTTTCACATATTCAATCAAAGTCCTAAATCAAATTGAGTTTTTAGTTTGAAGCGAACTAGAATATAGAGGGAAACTAAATGAATTGGGTATTTTAGATTTTTTATATTGAAACTTGAAAGTGGGGGCAAAGTTAAAAAAATAAATAAAAGGGAACACAAATATATATTTTTTTGGGGGGAGCGAAACTATAAAAAATAATTAAAATGGACACAGATATTGTTTTCTGGGAGCAAAACTAAAAAAAAATAAAATAAAATAAAAAAGGGGACAAATATTATTTTGGGGGAACAAAAATATCATCTTGGGGGGACAAATTTATAAAATGGGTAAAATTTTAAGGCAATTTAAGAAAAATTGTAAAGATTTTGGGGGGACATTCGTCCACCCACCCCAAGCTGCAGGTTCGCCCCTGGCTCAAACCATCTTGAAGGAGAGCTTGTACGTCCCTAATGTCGCAGGCTCGTCTAAATTTGTAAAGATTAAGGCTTTGTCAAGACTTCTATATAGGGTTCGTTCAGTGTTATGTCAGGATTAAGGCAATATCAAGACTTGATTCATTGTGGGGACTTGACATATTACCAGAAGTACACGTAACCAACTAAAAAGGCAAACTACTAAGTAAATAGTTTTAAAAAGAAAGAAAGAAATACAAATATAAGTGACACGGGGAAGGTTAAAAGTAAGGTAATTTAGTTTCTGCTTCAATGTATCAGGTCTAGTGGGTAAACTCATGGTCAAGAAAAGATGTGAGGTACAACAGCCTTAAGAATTTGATACGGAGGGGATGTCTTGCAAAGGAAAGTAGTGGGATGGCATTACAGGTTCTAACATGATGGGGAATTGATAGAACAGAATAGTGAGGCTTTTAAATGCTGTATACAGGTCCTTTTAATAGTCATGTGCATAGTGAATCATAGAAGATGAAGATTAAACATGACATGTCACGACAGTCACGTGGGCCTAAACTCCTTGCAGCTAGGGATCTTCAACTCCTGACAAATAAGATTAATACCCAAGTGAAACAGTACATTCTCTTCTATTAGACAGGTGGACACAGCTGATGCATCATTACAACTGATATACCAATCATCAACATGGAGCAGTGCTCAACATATAAAACAAGGTAATGTTACAAGCAAAAATCTGTCAACAGAAAAAACTATATGAGATGCACATCTCAAGAGGTTTATGACTAGCATTGTGAGGGGTAAAACATATAACAATCATTACATTCAAATAACCCTATGAGCAGAACTAGTAGAACACCACAAGTTCAGCCCAACATTCCATTCTCAATAAGATGAGGCAATTGGAAAAGGTTGAGCACTAGCAGACTGCATTTAGTACACTTGGTTTTAAAAATATAAGCGAATAAAACTTATATTGTGTCACTTAAACTGTAATTTCTGCAGATTGGAGGAACTTTGAGGCACAAAAGCATCTAGTGCTTAATTCTCATTCCATAGTCTGTCCCGAACCAGTACATTCTTTTGGTAATGTCTACTTTCCAAAAAATTTAAGGGAGGTGCTTCGAATAATAATTAATATGGGGTTGTCAATCAGCTTGAATCCGCTTGATCTCTAAAATTAGGCACTAGATTCCCTTTGACTAGTTCTGATTTCAACTTATACAGAGATCAATAAAGAAGCCATTTACTGAAAGATCAGCCTGATCTTATCAGTTCAATGACTCAAAGCATTAGGGAGAATGGTTTTCAACGGTCAGTTAAAGAGACAATTCCTACATGCACAACATGTGTGACAGCAGCCAAGCATATCACAACCATCAGTGATGAAACGTATTTTTAACACCATGAAAAGGAACCAAAACATCTGAAATGACTTTGCACGGCTACGTTTATACTTAACAAAGTAGATATTTCGAAAAGGAAACATATTTTTGTCAGAATCATTGAGATGTTTAATAGTAATAGCAAAAGATAGAGAACTCACCCAGGAGGAAATTTGCTATCAGCACGAGCTTCAACCCGGAGCCACCAGAGCATGATTTGCCGTCCACAGCTTCCAAGTGGCTCCACCAAAGAAACGTCCTTCAGTAGAGATAATGGAGTCTCTACATCCTCATCCGCGTGATCTAATGTATCAAGGTCCTTAACCCACTCTGGCCTGTCTTCAGCATCCTTCCAAAGCAACTGGGAATTCAACACAAACCCAGCCCACTCGAGCTTCCTGGGCAACACAATCTCCCTGTCACCAATGTAAGTAGCACTCTTCCCCACATACGGAAGAGAATTAAAGGTGTGCCAACCAACCAACTGATTAGACGAGTTACACGCAGGACCTTGGACAGGCACTGCCCGGTTCTCCTCATCCTCTTTCGGAATCACAGATGCTGATGATTCTTCGCCCGTTTGACTCGAATGAGCAAGTATCCCAACCGAAAGAGCACCGACCCATTTGACATTCTGAATCTCATCAAAGAGCTCCATACTATGCATATTACTATCGTCCGCAAACATCACAATCCCATCCAGCTTCTTTTCTCTCACAATTCTGCTCCATCAACAGACCCACTGTATCAAATTCATATTCTAACAACAACAACAACCTAAATCCTCTACTCCATATTTACAAGAAAGGGAGAAAACGAAGCAATTTGGTCAAGCTTAAGTTGATTTCTTAGTCTTTCATAGTAGAGAATGTAGTGAGTATCCGAATTTTCTAGCTCAATTTTGTCAGTAACCATACAGAAACTAAAAGCAAAACATAAAATATACTCGCCTCAAAGCATGAAGCCGCATCCGAGCCTCCAAACGGTGCCGTTCCGCCCACAAATTCGGCATCCGTTGACGGAACCCGACGTGGAAAGTCCGCAACCCCGACTTGGCGATGATCGAAGCAGTCTCGTTGGTGGCCCCGCCGGCCTCCACCACGATCCACACGAGATCGTACGGCACGTTCATGAGCGAGTGCATCACGCCGGTCAAGTGCAGCGCCTGGAACGTCCGTACATAGGTCGGAGTCACCACTATCACAGTCCTAGGGTGCTTGACCCCGAACTGGAGCCTCTGCTCTTTCTGGACCCGCTCGATGATCCGGTGAGCCTGCATGACCTCCACCGGGTTCGGGTGCGGCCACGGCCGGATTCGGATCCCGTGCCGTCCGACCACGACCCGGCTGTTCGGGCTCGCGGTGATTCCGGCCGTTCTGTTCGCCGCCGGCAGCTCGATATTCGTGGAGGCCGGAGTGGAGTATAAGGTGAGGGTTTGGGCGAGCTCGGAGGCGGAGCGAAACGGCGCAGTGTAGATGTTGGCTGCAGGGGAGGAGAAGAGGAGAAAGAAGACGAGGCGCGAGAAGCGGAAGCCGAGGACGAGGCTGATGAGGCAGCAGAGGCCGTGGAGGATCAGCCAGAAGATCGCTGACGCGGACTTGATCGAGCCGTCCGATGAAGAATCCAACGGCCCCGAAGACGCCCTGAAGCTACTGCTCCGCTTGTTCGCGTAGCTCTGCTGCCACGCCGAGAACTTCATTTCGTCACTCCGCGTCTCTCTGTGTTTCTGTGTGTGTGGAGGTGTGTGCTATTTGTTGAGTTTGTTTGAAGTTGGGTTTGATTTGGTTGGGGGAGGTTGGGTGGTGGTGGTGGTGGAAGGAGTGGTTGTTTAATTAATCAGAGATTTCTTTGGGTTTACGAATCAATCACTGTGCTTAATTGTTGTCTTCTCAATTTTTTCTTTGTTTCTTACTTCTTACAACAACAAACAGTGAGGTCGGAGAGAGAGACAACGAGAGAGAGAGAGAGAGAAGCCCATAATCTAGGGGTTGGGTGGACCCAGGTGGGCTCGATTTCGGACAGTGAAGCTTGGTGGGAAAGACTTTTGGATTCGAGGAGGAACTTTGGAGTGTTTTTACTCATACGCTTTTGGTGTACAACCTATTCTCTGCTTTTTAATCAAGTGGTTTTTTGACCATTTTTACTGGGATAGTCAAAAGCATAATCACTCCTCTTATGACAAAGCGACAGAGAAAGATTTAAGTCAACGACCCCTGTAAGAGCGGGTCTTTCGGAGAGCTCAGTGGTGATCTTTGTACGTAGCGTGTCTCAATTCTAGAATTTGTTTCCTTTTCCATCGGTTTCTTGGCAACCAAACATATCCAAAATAAAATGCTGACACTCAAAGCAACGTAGACTGGAGACAAATTGATTTTTGAGAGATACCCCAATTGGTGAAATTCAACGACATCCAACCTGCTGATGCTAATTGAAACTGGTTAATGCTGATTGTTGAGACATTTGCCAGTAAAAAGATATAAATAATAGAAGTCAAAGGCATAAATGTAACGGTAATGAACAGTAACAACAACAACAACGTTGAAGGTTTTCGATATTGCATTCAAAGACTAGAAGAAAAGGACAATTATTTAATGAGCTAAAAAAAAAGTCATTATTGCAAATTAACAAAAGTTCTGCTCCGGCAGGAACCAAACACCGCCGTAGAAAGTAGAGTATGAAACAGGACATTGGTTTGGTGGGTGGGTGGGTGCTTGATTAGCATGCATCACCTGCATTTGTTTGTTTTCTTTGGAGGGAAGCAATCGGACACGTTGCATTTCTATTTAATCATTGGGAATCTCAAAGGATATAATTTTCTTTTAAATTAATTTGATTTCAAACTCAACTCATTAGCGTGTGTCACATGTTTGGAATATATTTGATTTTTATATGCATTTAAAAAAACAAAATACATAAGAAAATTAAAAACATATATGAGAAATGAGAATTGATTAGGTTTTAAATACATGTTAATTTAATAAACCATTTTACTTCAATCAAGTTTGATGAATCAATGTTGAAATAAAACATCGTAAGATAAATCAAATAAGATCTTGTAATATCTTCTAACAAATCCCAAAAAAGTATTTCTTTTGATTTGAGAGGCTACGTGAAAAATGTGTTTAAGGAAAAATGTGACATTTCAATTGTCTTGTGACTGATTGATGATGATTGGGAACCAAACCAAAAGGAACAAATGTGGTTGGGAGGTTCAAACTCGTCAAAGTATCTATCTACTTTGAAGAATATTAGACATATAATGAACTAAATAGAAAATTTTGTATTGACAAAATATATATTAAAAATAATAAATCTTTTTTTTTTGGTGGGCAAGTATAATAATAAATCGTTACTGTGCTATTTTGGACTACTACGCTATTGGAACCTTAGTGTTAATCAATCAATGAGATTTTCAACTGCAATTATGATTATAATTTCTTTTTCTAATTTTTTTTTTAGCTCCTGGGCCGCATACTTAAACCAATAAAAAATGAATCCAGCCAATAGAATGGTTATCAGAGATTTGAGCCCAGCCCAATAATATTTGGTGCGCTAACAGATCCTAGTTCCGCAGATGAGTGAACCACTGCAACAATTCATTGTGTCAATTTTAGATTTGAGGAAGGAAAACCTCTTCAAAGTTTGGGCTGGGCATGGCCTGGGACTTCTGGGTCATGAAAATATACCCACCATAGTCAAGCCCAGACGAACTAGTTATAGACCAACTACTTTTTTTTTTTATTTTTTTATTTTATATTCAATATGGTGAAAAAGGTTACTAAGGGATCGTAAAATAAAAGAGGGGTAGGCACCCTAACAACAAAGTTCAAGCAATTAAGACAATACCAAAAGAAATACAAACGCAAACAGTAGGCAATGGATCTATTAATAGTCCTAGAGGAACCAGAAACGATCTGGACCTCTCCAAGAGCTGCACAAGGCGATAGCAAATGGCAAGGGGGCACAGTGAGGAACTCCATGAGGTAATGACAACAACCAACGTGAAGTGGTTGTCATGAGGACAGTATTGCCGAGGACCAAAAGGACACTACTGGAAAACGACGAGCCAAAGTCTCCAAAGATGCATCAAACCACATCAGGACAAGTTATAGACCAACTATTTAACTAAGAGTAATGTTCACTAAAAATAAAATAAAAAAACTCAGAGTAATACTAGAGACTACTTTTTTCACATTGCTACTCAGAGTCCCAAGACTCCCCAACAAACCATGGGACTAGTCTTTGCTCAAAAGAAAATAAAAATCTAAAGGTTAATTGAAATTGTTCCATCAATATTATGAGATAAAAATATAATTTTTAGTATTATTTAACTAATTACAAATTAGACATAAGAGTAATACTATATATTATACTTTGCTGATGTAGTACTGCCTATCAACCTTTGTTAAAAAATAATAATTATAATGTCTGATTGACAATACCACATGTCACTCAATCACTGGAATAGAAATGTAATTTTTAGTAAAGTAATATTATATATTACACTTTTAGTTGACTTTGATGATGTTATATTATCAATTAATCATTTGATCAGTCCTATGAATTTTTTAAAAATTTTCCTTAAATTAAAGATAGCTACTATGGGTATTACACTTTTGCTATAAATCTTTTTACAAATTTATGTGACAGTTAATAATTGAAGCAATAACTAAGCAAACAAAAATTTACTTGTCAATTTAATTAATTAAAAATTAATTTATCTATCAACTACACGTACTTCATTTTGCCAACTGTTTATATGAAAATCGTAATAAAAACATTCACCTACATTATACCCCCTACATATTTTCTTAATCCATGAAAGTAGTTGGAACCAAAAATATATAATTTTTAATTATTGCAATCTTTGAATTGTGAGATTCTTCTCCCTCTCGCATTACATAGAAAAGAATCAAGATTAGACAGCACTCAAGAAAGAAAGAAAAAAAAAAAAAGTGCGAGTCAAAGTGGGTTTTGATTAGGCAATGCGATAGAATGAAGAGCAAAAGATCCGACAAATTGGCACAATCAGATTTTCTGTGTAAACCCAACTACCATGTTTGATATTGTCTGTTAATTAGAATAGATTTAGCACCACCACATCAATAGTCAAGTCTTCTTTGTTAATCCGACGGTGAATGTTGGAATGTCGATCATCCCCAAACTTGTCAAATGGGTTTTCAGACACACCTCTTGTCAACGTTACTGTATTCGAGTTTGGGCTTGTTTACTGTTTTTTTTTTTTTTTTTTGTTCACTATATTTTCTTTTTCCCAAAAAATAAATGGTAAAAATTGCCTATAATGAAAAATATTTGGAGTTCTCCCATAATCATGTAA